>NC_073691.1:212577869-212600377 GCF_029784155.1 Uranotaenia lowii
TTTTTGTCATTTTGTCATTTTTGTTATTTTTGTCATTTTTGTCATTTTTGTCATTTTTGTCATTTTTGTTATTTTTTGTCATTTTTGTCATTTTTGTCATTTTTGTCATTTTTGTCATTTTTGTCATTTTTGTCATTTTTGTCATTTTTGTCATTTTTGTCATTTTTGTCATTTTTTGTCATTTTTGTCATTTTTGTCATTTTTGTCATTTTTGTCATTTTTGTCATTTTTGTCATTTTTGTCATTTTTGTCATTTTTGTCATTTTTGTCATTTTTGTCATTTTTGTCATTTTTGTCATTTTTTGTCATTTTTGTCATTTTTGTCATTTTTGTCATTTTTGTCATTTTTGTCATTTTTGTCATTTTTGTCATTTTTGTCATTTTTGTCATTTTTGTCATTTTTGTCATTTTTGTCATTTTTTGTCATTTTTGTCATTTTGTCATTTTGTCATTTTTGTCATTTTTGTCATTTTTGTCATTTTTGTCATTTTTGTCATTTTGTCATTTTGTCATTTTTGTCATTTTTGTCATTTTGTCATTTTTGTCATTTTTGTCATTTTTGTCATTTTTGTCATTTTTGTCATTTTTGTCATTTTTGTCATTTTTGTCATTTCATTTGTCATTTTTGTCATTTTTGTCATTTTTGTCATTTTTGTCATTTTGTCATTTTTGTCATTTTTGTCATTTTTGTCATTTTTGTCATTTTTGTCATTTTTGTCATTTTTGTCATTTTTGTCATTTTTGTCATTTTGTCATTTTTGTCATTTTGTCATTTTTGTCATTTTTGTCATTTTTGTCATTTTTGTCATTTTTGTCATTTTTGTCATTTTTGTCATTTTTGTCATTTTTGTCATTTTTGTCATTTTTGTCATTTTGTCATTTTTGTCATTTTTGTCATTTTTGTCATTTTTGTCATTTTGTCATTTTTGTCATTTTTGTCATTTTTGTCATTTTTGTCATTTTTGTCATTTTTGTCATTTTTGTCATTTTTGTCATTTTGTCATTTTGTCATTTTTGTCATTTTTGTCATTTTTGTCATTTTTGTCATTTTTGTCATTTTTGTCATTTTTGTCATTTTTGTCATTTTTGTCATTTTTGTCATTTTTGTCATTTTTGTCATTTTTGTCATTTTTGTCATTTTTGTCATTTTTGTCATTTTTGTCATTTTTGTCATTTTTGTCATTTTTGTCATTTTTGTCATTTTTGTCATTTTTGTCATTTTTGTCATTTTTGTCATTTTTGTCATTTTTGTCATTTTTGTCATTTTTGTCATTTTTGTCATTTTGTCATTTTTGTCATTTTTGTCATTTTTGTCATTTTGTCATTTTTGTCATTTTTGTCATTTTTGTCATTTTTGTCATTTTGTCATTTTTGTCATTTTTGTCATTTTTGTCATTTTTGTCATTTTTGTCATTTTTGTCATTTTTGTCATTTTTGTCATTTTGTCATTTTTGTCATTTTTGTCATTTTTGTCATTTTTGTCATTTTTGTCATTTTTGTCATTTTTGTCATTTTTGTCATTTTTGTCATTTTGTCATTTTGTCATTTTTGTCATTTTTGTCATTTTTGTCATTTTTGTCATTTTTGTCATTTTTGTCATTTTTGTCATTTTTGTCATTTTTGTCATTTTTGTCATTTTTGTCATTTTTGTCATTTTTGTCATTTTTGTCATTTTTGTCATTTTTGTCATTTTTGTCATTTTTGTCATTTTTGTCATTTTTGTCATTTTTGTCATTTTTGTCATTTTTGTCATTTTTGTCATTTTTGTCATTTTTGTCATTTTTGTCATTTTTGTCATTTTTGTCATTTTTGTCATTTTTGTCATTTTTGTCATTTTTGTCATTTTTGTCATTTTTGTCATTTTTGTCATTTTTGTCATTTTTGTCATTTTTGTCATTTTTGTCATTTTTGTCATTTTGTCATTTTTGTCATTTTTGTCATTTTTGTCATTTTTGTCATTTTTGTCATTTTTGTCATTTTTGTCATTTTTGTCATTTTTGTCATTTTGTCATTTTTGTCATTTTTGTCATTTTTGTCATTTTTGTCATTTTTGTCATTTTTGTCATTTTTGTCATTTTTGTCATTTTTGTCATTTTTGTCATTTTTGTCATTTTTGTCATTTTTGTCATTTTTGTCATTTTGTCATTTTTGTCATTTTTGTCATTTTTGTCATTTTTGTCATTTTTGTCATTTTTGTCATTTTTGTCATTTTTGTCATTTTGTCATTTTTGTCATTTTTGTCATTTTTGTCATTTTTGTCATTTTTGTCATTTTTGTCATTTTTGTCATTTTTGTCATTTTTGTCATTTTTGTCATTTTTGTCATTTTTGTCATTTTTGTCATTTTTGTCATTTTTGTCATTTTTGTCATTTTTGTCATTTTTGTCATTTTTGTCATTTTTGTCATTTTTGTCATTTTTGTCATTTTGTCATTTTTGTCATTTTTGTCATTTTTGTCATTTTTGTCATTTTTGTCATTTTTGTCATTTTTGTCATTTTTGTCATTTTTGTCATTTTTGTCATTTTTGTCATTTTTGTCATTTTTGTCATTTTTGTCATTTTTGTCATTTTTGTCATTTTTGTCATTTTTGTCATTTTTGTCATTTTTGTCATTTTTGTCATTTTTGTCATTTTTGTCATTTTTGTCATTTTTGTCATTTTTGTCATTTTTGTCATTTTTGTCATTTTTGTCATTTTTGTCATTTTTGTCATTTTTGTCATTTTGTCATTTTTGTCATTTTTGTCATTTTTGTCATTTTGTCATTTTTGTCATTTTTGTCATTTTTGTCATTTTTGTCATTTTTGTCATTTTTGTCATTTTTGTCATTTTTGTCATTTTTGTCATTTTTGTCATTTTTGTCATTTTTGTCATTTTGTCATTTTTGTCATTTTTGTCATTTTTGTCATTTTTGTCATTTTTGTCATTTTTGTCATTTTTGTCATTTTTGTCATTTTTGTCATTTTTGTCATTTTTGTCATTTTTGTCATTTTTGTCATTTTTGTCATTTTTGTCATTTTTGTCATTTTGTCATTTTTGTCATTTTTGTCATTTTTGTCATTTTTGTCATTTTTGTCATTTTTGTCATTTTTGTCATTTTTGTCATTTTTGTCATTTTTGTCATTTTTGTCATTTTTGTCATTTTTGTCATTTTTGTCATTTTTGTCATTTTTGTCATTTTTGTCATTTTTGTCATTTTTGTCATTTTTGTCATTTTTGTCATTTTTGTCATTTTTGTCATTTTTGTCATTTTTGTCATTTTTGTCATTTTTGTCATTTTTGTCATTTTTGTCATTTTTGTCATTTTGTCATTTTTGTCATTTTTGTCATTTTTGTCATTTTTGTCATTTTTGTCATTTTTGTCATTTTTGTCATTTTTGTCATTTTTGTCATTTTTGTCATTTTTGTCATTTTTGTCATTTTTGTCATTTTTGTCATTTTTGTCATTTTTGTCATTTTTGTCATTTTTGTCATTTTTGTCATTTTTGTCATTTTTGTCATTTTTGTCATTTTTGTCATTTTTGTCATTTTTGTCATTTTTGTCATTTTTGTCATTTTTGTCATTTTTGTCATTTTTGTCATTTTTGTCATTTTTGTCATTTTTGTCATTTTTGTCATTTTTGTCATTTTTGTCATTTTTGTCATTTTTGTCATTTTTGTCATTTTTGTCATTTTTGTCATTTTTGTCATTTTTGTCATTTTTGTCATTTTTGTCATTTTTGTCATTTTTGTCATTTTTGTCATTTTTGTCATTTTTGTCATTTTTGTCATTTTTGTCATTTTTGTCATTTTTGTCATTTTTGTCATTTTTGTCATTTTTGTCATTTTTGTCATTTTTGTCATTTTTGTCATTTTTGTCATTTTTGTCATTTTTGTCATTTTTGTCATTTTTGTCATTTTTGTCATTTTTGTCATTTTTGTCATTTTTGTCATTTTTGTCATTTTTGTCATTTTTGTCATTTTTGTCATTTTTGTCATTTTTGTCATTTTTGTCATTTTTGTCATTTTTGTCATTTTTGTCATTTTTGTCATTTTTGTCATTTTTGTCATTTTTGTCATTTTTGTCATTTTTGTCATTTTTGTCATTTTTGTCATTTTTGTCATTTTTGTCATTTTTGTCATTTTTGTCATTTTTGTCATTTTTGTCATTTTTGTCATTTTTGTCATTTTTGTCATTTTTGTCATTTTTGTCATTTTTGTCATTTTTGTCATTTTTGTCATTTTTGTCATTTTTGTCATTTTTGTCATTTTTGTCATTTTTGTCATTTTTGTCATTTTTGTCATTTTTGTCATTTTTGTCATTTTTGTCATTTTTGTCATTTTTGTCATTTTTGTCATTTTTGTCATTTTTGTCATTTTTGTCATTTTTGTCATTTTTGTCATTTTTGTCATTTTTGTCATTTTTGTCATTTTTGTCATTTTTGTCATTTTTGTCATTTTTGTCATTTTTGTCATTTTTGTCATTTTTGTCATTTTTGTCATTTTTGTCATTTTTGTCATTTTTGTCATTTTTGTCATTTTTGTCATTTTTGTCATTTTTGTCATTTTTGTCATTTTTGTCATTTTTGTCATTTTTGTCATTTTTGTCATTTTTGTCATTTTTGTCATTTTTGTCATTTTTGTCATTTTTGTCATTTTTGTCATTTTTGTCATTTTTGTCATTTTTGTCATTTTTGTCATTTTTGTCATTTTTGTCATTTTTGTCATTTTTGTCATTTTTGTCATTTTTGTCATTTTTGTCATTTTTGTCATTTTTGTCATTTTTGTCATTTTTGTCATTTTTGTCATTTTTGTCATTTTTGTCATTTTTGTCATTTTTGTCATTTTTGTCATTTTTGTCATTTTTGTCATTTTTGTCATTTTTGTCATTTTTGTCATTTTTGTCATTTTTGTCATTTTTGTCATTTTTGTCATTTTTGTCATTTTTGTCATTTTTGTCATTTTTGTCATTTTTGTCATTTTTGTCATTTTTGTCATTTTTGTCATTTTTGTCATTTTTGTCATTTTTGTCATTTTTGTCATTTTTGTCATTTTTGTCATTTTTGTCATTTTTGTCATTTTTGTCATTTTTGTCATTTTTGTCATTTTTGTCATTTTTGTCATTTTTGTCATTTTTGTCATTTTTGTCATTTTTGTCATTTTTGTCATTTTTGTCATTTTTGTCATTTTTGTCATTTTTGTCATTTTTGTCATTTTTGTCATTTTTGTCATTTTTGTCATTTTTGTCATTTTTGTCATTTTTGTCATTTTTGTCATTTTTGTCATTTTTGTCATTTTTGTCATTTTTGTCATTTTTGTCATTTTTGTCATTTTTGTCATTTTTGTCATTTTTGTCATTTTTGTCATTTTTGTCATTTTTGTCATTTTTGTCATTTTTGTCATTTTTGTCATTTTTGTCATTTTTGTCATTTTTGTCATTTTTGTCATTTTTGTCATTTTTGTCATTTTTGTCATTTTTGTCATTTTTGTCATTTTTGTCATTTTTGTCATTTTTGTCATTTTTGTCATTTTTGTCATTTTTGTCATTTTTGTCATTTTTGTCATTTTTGTCATTTTTGTCATTTTTGTCATTTTTGTCATTTTTGTCATTTTTGTCATTTTTGTCATTTTTGTCATTTTTGTCATTTTTGTCATTTTTGTCATTTTTGTCATTTTTGTCATTTTGTCATTTTTGTCATTTTTGTCATTTTTGTCATTTTTGTCATTTTTGTCATTTTTGTCATTTTTGTCATTTTTGTCATTTTTGTCATTTTTGTCATTTTTGTCATTTTTGTCATTTTTGTCATTTTTGTCATTTTTGTCATTTTTGTCATTTTTGTCATTTTTGTCATTTTTGTCATTTTTGTCATTTTTGTCATTTTTGTCATTTTTGTCATTTTTGTCATTTTTGTCATTTTTGTCATTTTTGTCATTTTTGTCATTTTTGTCATTTTTGTCATTTTTGTCATTTTTGTCATTTTTGTCATTTTTGTCATTTTTGTCATTTTTGTCATTTTTGTCATTTTTGTCATTTTTGTCATTTTTGTCATTTTTGTCATTTTTGTCATTTTTGTCATTTTTGTCATTTTTGTCATTTTTGTCATTTTTGTCATTTTTGTCATTTTTGTCATTTTTGTCATTTTTGTCATTTTTGTCATTTTTGTCATTTTTGTCATTTTTGTCATTTTTGTCATTTTTGTCATTTTTGTCATTTTTGTCATTTTTGTCATTTTTGTCATTTTTGTCATTTTTGTCATTTTTGTCATTTTTGTCATTTTTGTCATTTTTGTCATTTTTGTCATTTTTGTCATTTTTGTCATTTTTGTCATTTTTGTCATTTTTGTCATTTTTGTCATTTTTGTCATTTTTGTCATTTTTGTCATTTTTGTCATTTTTGTCATTTTTGTCATTTTTGTCATTTTTGTCATTTTTGTCATTTTTGTCATTTTTGTCATTTTTGTCATTTTTGTCATTTTTGTCATTTTTGTCATTTTTGTCATTTTTGTCATTTTTGTCATTTTTGTCATTTTTGTCATTTTTGTCATTTTTGTCATTTTTGTCATTTTTGTCATTTTTGTCATTTTTGTCATTTTGTCATTTTTGTCATTTTTGTCATTTTTGTCATTTTTGTCATTTTTGTCATTTTTGTCATTTTTGTCATTTTTGTCATTTTTGTCATTTTTGTCATTTTTGTCATTTTTGTCATTTTTGTCATTTTTGTCATTTTTGTCATTTTTGTCATTTTTGTCATTTTTGTCATTTTTGTCATTTTTGTCATTTTTGTCATTTTTGTCATTTTTGTCATTTTTGTCATTTTTGTCATTTTTGTCATTTTTGTCATTTTTGTCATTTTTGTCATTTTTGTCATTTTTGTCATTTTTGTCATTTTTGTCATTTTTGTCATTTTTGTCATTTTTGTCATTTTTGTCATTTTTGTCATTTTTGTCATTTTTGTCATTTTTGTCATTTTTGTCATTTTTGTCATTTTTGTCATTTTTGTCATTTTTGTCATTTTTGTCATTTTTGTCATTTTTGTCATTTTTGTCATTTTTGTCATTTTTGTCATTTTTGTCATTTTTGTCATTTTTGTCATTTTTGTCATTTTTGTCATTTTTGTCATTTTTGTCATTTTTGTCATTTTTGTCATTTTTGTCATTTTTGTCATTTTTGTCATTTTTGTCATTTTTGTCATTTTTGTCATTTTTGTCATTTTTGTCATTTTTGTCATTTTTGTCATTTTTGTCATTTTTGTCATTTTTGTCATTTTTGTCATTTTTGTCATTTTTGTCATTTTTGTCATTTTTGTCATTTTTGTCATTTTTGTCATTTTTGTCATTTTTGTCATTTTTGTCATTTTTGTCATTTTTGTCATTTTTGTCATTTTTGTCATTTTTGTCATTTTTGTCATTTTTGTCATTTTTGTCATTTTTGTCATTTTTGTCATTTTTGTCATTTTTGTCATTTTTGTCATTTTTGTCATTTTTGTCATTTTTGTCATTTTTGTCATTTTTGTCATTTTTGTCATTTTTGTCATTTTTGTCATTTTTGTCATTTTTGTCATTTTTGTCATTTTTGTCATTTTTGTCATTTTTGTCATTTTTGTCATTTTTGTCATTTTTGTCATTTTTGTCATTTTTGTCATTTTTGTCATTTTTGTCATTTTTGTCATTTTTGTCATTTTTGTCATTTTTGTCTGATAGGTCATTTCATTTTTTTGTTGTTCTCGTTGATGATTACTCCCTTTAATTTGTCATTTAAAAATAATGGTTCTCATATTTACCTTTATTCGATGCTCCTGGAGGATGCTGTAAATTTCTTGCATCTCGTGTATTTTCAATTCTACAGTTAGAGTGGTAGTTTGTATAACGTTGATTGTGTGCATAACGCTTTTAAAATTGGACAGCTCTTTTACATTACGATCCAGCTCCGTTCGAAGATGCTAGAAATAATTTTCCAAACAAGAACAGTCAAATATCGTTAAAAAGCGTCAATTTAGTTCCGAGTTACCTGCATGTGATCATTCAGTTCCACCATTCGCTGTCGAGTCCTATTTGCTAAGATGTGTCCCAAAGTATTTCTCCATTCAACGGCATGGTCGATGATAGCTCTAATCAGCGGTTGCAAATTGATTCGCACCGATTTGATGTCGTGATGTGCCGAATGACGTTCCAAGTCATTCACGATTTGGGTATAAAAGATGAACTTTTCGTCTAACCGTACCAGGGTAAGATTCTGCGATAGAAACTTTTCACATACACTCAGCTTCTCGAACGTCCACAGGTTTTTGTACTTCCGCCAGCTGTGAGCGGATGCAGTTTGTTTTTTTTGTTCGTGTGAATTTGGAAGAAGAACGGTAAATATGTTAGAAGAAAATTGACCAGAAAACAGGAAATGATTCGAGCGATTTAAAATCTAGCCATTTGCTTCCGCTTTCGGTGATTGCTGCCATCAATTTCGGTAGGAACACGTACCGGTCATCAGCATTCAACATCACCACCATCGTCATGCTGAGTTGAGGATAACGTATAAATGCAGTTGATGAGAGTGGTAACGAGGGGTTTTTTTTACTTATTTCAAAAATGATTTTATCTTCAAAATAATCATTGAAATATAGATCTTTAACAATCAAAATCATTGAGATACAAACTTTATTTTGGTGAGTTTTAAATATCGATAAATTCTTGTATCAATCCTTCGGTACACACCTATCACACAGAAGAAGCACCAAAATCTTCGGAATCAACTCACGTGAGTTCCTACCGGATTAGTGGCAATCTCGAAAAGCGAGTACAAAAAAAAAGGTGGAAACCAGAACGGAGCCCACAAAACGAGACGCGGGGAAAAGATGAAATATTACCGTTTTAAATACACCAGAACATCGGCCACTAAATTTTGGATAGTTTGCTGCAAGTTTATAACCAGCTCCCCCACTCTCGGAATCTGTAACGAGATTGAATGGACGAAAATATATAAGGCAGGAGCAATCAGTAAAAATAAAAAGAAAATCCAGGGGAAAAGTGTAAGAAAAGCACAAGTAAACAAATTTATCAAAGTCAAAAAAAATATCGATAAATTGTGCACAAAAGTGCATCATTTTGGCGTGGAAAATCGGTTTCGGGGCTAGAGATGTGGGCAAATATTGAGTTACAACTCGATCGCTGTTCATCGCTATGAATGATGGAGCTGAGAAAAGTTTCCCAAGAAAACCCCGACTCTCGGCACATCGTTTGTAAAAATGATACATGTGTTGTTGGATGGTTTAAACTTTCCCTGTCCGTATTGAAGGTGAAAAGTGCTTCTTACTTGTGAATGGAAGTGTTTTTTTAAAGATCTGAATGGAGACTCAGATTTGTATTCGCTTTATTACAAAGAGTTTGTTGAACATGTGCAGTAACAATGTAAACATAAAACGGTTTCGTTACTATCGGTTGAGTTTGATACGGTTGGTTGAAGGTGATTCGAATCTTTTTAGTGTGGTGATACTTACTGAAACCAAGCTTTCAAAAAATTGATTTTATTCGAAATATCAAATGAAAATGTTGCAATTAAGAAAACAAAAAATGATGTGCTTTCTTATGACCCATAATAATTGGTCGCATTACCTTAACTTGCAAAAGGACCTACCTGAACGACATCCTCGAAGAAGGTGAAGGTGTAAGGTTCGGTTCTGGTTCCGTCGGTCTTGCTGACGCTGTCCGGACAGGGAAGGCACGTTTCTTTCATCCAACGGCGAAAGCATTTCAACCTGGGTGTTGTTTGTGAAAATTCCATACAGTGAGAACGAGAAAAGGTCGAAAGGAAAAGTAGAAAAGTTTTAATTGAATTGAAACAGTATCAGTTTTGATGGTCGTCGCCGAGAGAATGGCAATATTTTCGCTGTAAAGTAATTCCCGAAACGCTTGATAAACAATTTAATGGTGGTAAATTTTTATTACCACCCCAAGATGTTTATGGAAATGTTTCTGCTGCTTTAAGTTCTGATGAAGTAAAAAACGTTTATAGCAAAACTCGCTCTTAACGCAATCACGACTTTCTTAAACAGTTATATCCCCAATCAACAGCGGAGCAATTAATTTTCTCGTTTGGAATCCGCGGAAACTATTTTGTTTGCAAACTTACCGCTGCAGAAAATCCGTAACCGAGTTAATCACGGTGCTGTAGACTTCGGATGCGGACGGTTTCATTAGGATATCAGGCACAGCCAGCACTGCATCCACCTCGAAAAGGGGGGTTTCCTGCTGCAGATCAAACATAAACTTTTCCAGGTTCCTGGTAGCAAATCTGGAAGGAATGTATTGCGCGCAGCCAAACAAGCAAACATTTAATGGGCGTCTTATTACTTTTGGCACAAACTAAAACTTATGTTGGAAAAATATGGCGTAAGAAATCTCCTATGACAAAAGTTGCTCAAGTGAGCCAACCGGATCTATGTACACTGTACACAACTAGCAGTCTGGAGCATGCACGTAGTCTACGGTCCACTGCCAGAGTGGAGATAATAATAAACGAAAAGTTTCTGTTTCAATGTTCTTCCGACTCCGGAACACTCACCTGGTGAAACAGGAAAATACTTGCTTCTCCCAGTAATTGTAGTAGTACTTCATCTGTTCGCACTCGCCTGTAAACGTACCGAGGACCAAACTTTCTAATTTAATCAGTATGGGTCCTATCGAATCATAAAGTTTCCTCAATTTGCCAGTCTTGCTGTTCCTATCCACTTCCAAGGCGGCAAAGTACTCCCGACAGGGCTTCACTGCATCCTCCTCGCGGATAGTGACTCGTCTCAGTTTCTTCTGTTTCGCACCCGCACCACCTTCTTCCGCTTCGTCGATGTCATTAGATTCTCCCCCGCTGCCTCCTGCAGCTCCATCGTCACCTCCCATCGATGATCGCTTCGCCAAGGTAGGCGCTTTCAGAACGACTTCCGATGCGGCCGAACGTTCCTTGGCCTTTCGGTGGGCATCATCTTCATCAATCTCGAACATAGCGAACGATTCTAGCTTATCGATGCAACACTTGATATCGTTGGTAATGTGCCCAATCTGAGCCACCATCGAGGAGAGACCTTTCATGTGCTGGAGATGGAATTTTGAAATTTAAAATTGGTGGTTTGGAGTTTTGCGAACGAATTTAATGTAAAATGTGGATGAACTTAAAAGTATTTTAAAGTGGTTCTCATCAAATTCAGCAAGTTGTGATATAAGAGA
This sequence comes from Uranotaenia lowii, assembly GCF_029784155.1. Lineage (NCBI taxonomy): Eukaryota > Metazoa > Arthropoda > Insecta > Diptera > Culicidae > Uranotaenia > Uranotaenia lowii. The sequence goes on from NC_073691.1 coordinate 212,589,053, forward strand.
ACAATCTATGAAATAGGTTTCAATCTTTTTCGCTCGCCGCACCCTTTCTCGATTTTTTAGGTTCATCGCCCCTGAGGGTATTTTGTAACAAGTTTATCCAGAAATGCAACCAAAATGAGAATTCTGAGCTCTTCCATCTCCCGTTGCAGGCTTTCAACGCCCCCTGGGGCTGTAGGGACCACTTTGAAAACCACTGACTTATAGTAATAAAATCTTCTTAATTTTGTGATAGAGGCTCCCATACAATTAACACTGTAAAGTATGGCAAAGCTAAAAAAAAAACAAATAATTTTTATAAAATTAGAATCAAAACGAGTTTAGACATGAACAGATTTTCTTTGTTTATAAAGAATTCACAAGTTTTTGGGAACAAATTTTTGATTACATTTTTTATGCGGTAGATTATGATAAATCACAGGGCCCTTTCTCGCCGCGAAGAAAAGCTTGGTAAATGAATAAGGAAAGAATGGGATGAGAAAACAGTAACACACTTGAAAAACTTAGCACTGACCCTCAGTTGACCACTGATTGCTCCCTGACGAGTAAGAAGGTCAGGGACTTATTATACGAACTAAGGGATTTAATATTCGTTTAGTGAAGAGTCAAAATGTCAACATAAAAAACCGTCGTGGAACTGAGTTTTGCAGTTAAGCATGGTTGGCCGGCTCCCCTCAAACAACAAAGATCCGGGAAAAAACAGCACTGTTTTCAGTTTGGCTCTGAGTGCAATCCTCGTTCGCTGATCATGCTCCACTCGCTGTAAGTGACTCGCACAGCCAGCCTGAAAGCTTTCGCATCTGAGCGAGAGAAAGAGAATTCTAGCCGGTCATTTACCTAAGTGTTAACGGAGAAAAAAACGGAGAGACTCTCGCCACACAACGTACAAAAAATAGCAACAATTTTTTCCTCACTGTAAGCGTTGTCACATTTAAATTTCACTCTCATTGAAAAAAAAATATTCAAAAATCTGCACCGAAATGTGAACCAACAACCAAAAAGGCCAACAATGCTAAATATAAATAAAAAACTTTTTTTTTTATTAATTTGGTTTGGCTGACCATTTCTGTGCGCTCATAACTTCAAAAAGCATATGTCTAGTCAAAATAATTTATTACCTTAAAGGTGTTTTAAAATCCAAAAGAATATCTGAACCAAATCCCAAAAATCTGTGTTGTGTGCGGATAGAGCCTGTACAAAAAATAATGCAAAAATCCGTACTTATTCAGCTGTTCTTGTGGCAACCATGCCCACTGCTGTTTTGTATTTTTTTCCTTAAGAAAATAACTGCCAAAGGTCTCTGGTGGTTTTGTAAAAAATCAGGACATCGCATGTAAAAAAAACGGAATTTTTCGGCACACCATTAGATTTTTGGATATTAATGCAGGTATTCTTGAATTGCATAAATAATGGCGAAGCACAGGTGCTGAAAACGCCCGCATTGATGTAACAGAAGAGAGCAGCTTCTTGTCTGGCCAGCAGTCTTCTATCGAAAAACACCAATTAAATATCGCATGAACCGAAGTTCATGTGATATTGATAATTATTTTCTTCAATTAACTCGATGTGCTGAACAATTTTAGATTCGTATGTGTGGGAAAACATAGATACTTTTTAAATGTAGATCTCTTGTAGTGTATCAATGTCCTTCACGCGTCATTTAAATTAACGATCTATTTAAAGTGACGATGTTAATAATAGAAAAAAATTTAAGCAAATTTTGGAAGGGCTATAGGTAATACAGTTTTATCAACGAAATTCTGATCAATTCATTGGAAAGTACTTTCAGTAACTTTCAGTTTTCCTAGATTTCAGGATTGAACCAAATAACTCAAATCAAAAGTCTAAAAATTTATGACTAAGATTCATCCATTAAATATCTTGTACATACGACACAGAAGAGCACTTACCTGCTGACATCGGTTGCAGAACTCCGCTATGTTGAATGACTGCCAGGTGAAGCGCCCTAATCCAGCTTGAATAATTGTTTCCACCTCGTACAGGTGAATGCGGAGAAAGTGAATCTGTGGGTGGATACATGGGAGAGAAACAAGATAAGACAAGACGTATCAGTAGCATGTTGGGATTACAGCTGGAAGATATATAGATTCGAAAACATACTGCATACATTGCAGGAAGCAGCTTCAGAAGTGAAACTTTAATCTCAGAGAACGAAGGTTCATGGGATGATTTTTTTTTACACAAACAGCGTTTCAAACTAGTCATTAGATAATAAAATCAATTAGGACAAAAATATGAAGCATTAACATTCTTCGTGAAAAAGTCATTCATCAAACCAGCAGCAGGGTTATAAGAGAATAGTTGACAATTGAGGGGTTTTTGCAGCTACTGCTGTGGGTTTAATTTCTGATGGCCTAGTGACTTGTCGCCTTCTGAAAAAGGTCACAAGCGGCTATAGTAAGGTTGCCAGAATTTTTTCCACTCCCATCCGGGCCTAGCAATTCCGGGCATTTTTTCAAAAAAACCTGGCAAAATCCGGGCATGGATTTCAATTTTTCAAATCCAAAAACCGGGCAAAAACCGGGCAAAATTTGGGTGTTATTATACATAAAAGCAAAGAAAAAAGGCAAAAAAAAATTGAAATTAATATTTTATCAATGTAATTGCAGACTTCTAAAATCTTTTTGGAACACTTAAATATTTAAAGGTTTATAAAAGTAAATCAGTGAAATTATCTGAAACAATCGTTGAAAATTTCCAAACCGTTAATCGATTTTGTTGAAACTTACTCAAAAACTTAGATTTTTTTTGTGTCTTAGTGAAAATTGTGAAAAAATCCGGGCAAAACCCGGACTTTTTTCACGATATCCGGGCAACCGGGCCGGACCGGACTTTATTAAAATTTTGCATCAAATATCCGGGCAAACCCGGATAAAACCGGGCAATCTGGCAAGCTTAGGCTATAGTCTTGGTCCATTGTTCCACTACTTAACATTTTCCATGAATATTTATAGCCTCAAAGATAAATTAATTCTGCCAAGCTCTGTTCGAGGACACCTAGCCTAGGTGCCAAAGGGAAACGGAAAAGCCAGAAGCCCGGGTGTGAAGTTTCTCCCTAAGGAAAAGATTTGACACTTTTGTTACGCTGCAGGTTCAGGATCAACTTTCTTACTTGCAGCAGTTGCAATTCTTGTCACCGACCGCGCGTCGCTAAAGCGTACCGTTTTATTTTTTTTCGCTCGTTTCTTCTCACCGGATGGATAATCTTGGAAAATGAGTTTCTGTCTAGAGCTATGACGGTCCATCGAATCCCGGCGCGATTCCTCAACGCTTAGGGTTGGATAGAGTTTTCACAAGAAATCTCAACGAGATGCTGCTGCTAGCTTCGGTTCTGGTTAATTATTTATGAAGAAGATGGAAATCCATTATGGAAATACTGGTTGCAATAACTAAATGGAAGTTCAGAAAATGCTGTGTTTTCTCAGAGCTTATTTTAGCATATTGCATTTTGATTTATTGCCCCAATGTTCAGTGACTGATTAATCGGTTGGCAATGGTCTGAATGAAATTTAAAAATAAAAAAAAAATTATTTGTTGTAATTATTTAATGATTAATAATCTACAAAACTAACATTGCTAAGCACCATTTGAGAGATCCAATCTGAGTTTTATCATTAGGTATGACTTTAAAAAGTGAAATCAAAGTCAAAACCAATAAAATGGAATTCTAAATTTAAACCACTCATCGGAATGTAGCTTTTTTTTATTCGACAAGCTAGTTTTGCAATAAAAGCTGGCTTCGGTGCTCTCGATAAATCCGACACCGGAAACAAAGATAGTGAGTCATTTCCCTTTTGTCAGCATCAGATTTCAAGGATGCAACTACCCTCGTCAGGCAGGATATGTATACGGTGGTCTCATAGAAACCATCAGACTAAGAAGAAGAGAGGTAAAAAAAATTGTTTGCTTAGTCTATGCTAAAACTCAGACCGAAAATCAAAAAAAAAAAGGCAAAGTCCATCAGCACTGCTCGACCACTGTCAGATGAAAGCAAACATAGAGCAGCATCAGCATCAGTAGTATGTGCAAATGTTGGTAAAACGAAAAGTTTAATTAAATTCTCTCGACTAGGCAGTAGGTAGGAGAGATGATTCCAAGTGAAATCCGGAGATATCGGGACGATGAGGTCCTTCCATACTTACCTCTGGTGCTGTCAGTCTGAGTACGATATCGTTATAGCCGGTCACCATTTTCGTAACGTGCTCCACATCCCTAAATAGTTGGTCCTGCAAATGGAGAAGAGTCAAAACCGGAAGGATCAGTAAAATTTGTGCTGATTGTTGCTGGATATTCTAGGACTGTTGGTGAATTGTCAAAATGGGACTACTAGGAATCAATTTGATGTGGTTCTTGGTTCTTTTTTCTCTCGTTTGGATGCCTTAGATAAGAGGCAGAGGTAGATGATTTACAATTCAGATCAAAAGCATTCACACCTTGCTAGCTTTGGCTTGAAGTTTGGATAAAAAAAGTGTTTTCAACAAACGGAACATTTTCCATCTGAAAAAACCAAGTGTTTGTGCAACGCGTTGAAGAGAATAATTTGAGTTCTAAAAATTCATTTGCAATGTAGAACTTTCGTTCAAACCACAAGAGGTCCAATGAAACAAACTGTTTTCCAGGACCGAAAATATGCCTGACCTGGATCGAATAATTGTCATCCCTGTCCGTACTCCAGATTCATTTACATCGGACAAGATTTCACAAGAACAAAGGATAAGGTTTGTGTTAAGAGGAAAAGTTTTCGGTTCCGACATGGCAGATCCATATGGCAAAAGTGCCCTCTTTCTGGCTATTAGCATCGAAGAAGAAGGAGCTGGAGAAAACTCGTAAAACGATAAAGTAGTCGGAAGATAGTCAATATTCTACTTAGAGTCTGTGTCCCAGATGGTTTCCCGTTATCCTTGTCAGGCGATTTTATCGTATTGCTCGAGAACAAAAATGGGATATAATTATACATAATTGGCTTTTCGAATTGGTTCTCGTTCTGCTGGAATTTTAAATTTCAGTGTTTTTTTAAATATAAGGCTGCTGAATCAAGTTATAGTCCATTGGGATTTTAAGACTTTAAATCATTTTGAATTGGATAATTTAATGCGTTTGAAATTTTTTAGATGATTATTGTATTTAGAGATGTTTACAATTTTAATGAATGAGGAAAAATTAATGAACAAAATGAATGTTTGTCTGTACGTCTCTTTGATCCCTATATACTCAGAAACTACAGGAGCGTTCAACGTGACCGGGACCGGGAATGGTCTCTATAATAGTTTAAAACCCTCCAACTTGAGAGAGAGAGCTCCCAAACAAAAATAACATAATAACTGACATTTTAACATAGAAATGATTCATTATGTTTAATGGCATCTTTTGTTACATTCGGATGAATAATTGTACTTTAAACATTCCTTGGTTGGAAAGGGGAGGGGGTCCAATACAAATTCATTATAAAATGTTACAAAACTCGAACGATTTTCAAACGGTTTTGCTGAACGGGATGCCCAGATATTGTTTAAAATTCCCGGATTTTGCCCAGGTTAATTTAAAATATTTGTTTAATCATATAAAAACTCACAGTTTTTGGTAAATTTTAAAATTTTAAAAAGATTAAATAATAACACAAATTTTTGTTAAATCAATAAATACAATTTTAAGACTGCTGCTGTAATTGAAAACTTGGAAATTCAAGTTATTTTGTTTCACTTTCTCTTCTTTTTTTTTTGCCAAAATTTTTATAAATTCTTTGAATTGCCCGGCCGCGTGGTAAAAAATATTGTATGCTAAAGGTTAAAGATCATCGTTTTTTGAAACAATGTTTTTGCTTATTTTTGAATTTTATCTAATTCGATATCAATTGCTTTGCACCTGTTTCGACATGTTTTGTCCCAGATTTCATAGGAACCTAACCTTTTAGGTGAAAATCGCCCTAAAAGCGATTAATCATTTCATGTCCTTTCAGTTAGTGGTGAGATTTTGAAAATCATAGATACCTTTACTTGAAAAAAATCTCGTGATACATGATCTGGTATTATGAAGGAAGAAATAGAGAGAAATTAAAATAATAGCTTTTGTATTATTATTAAAAACTCGACAAAATATTCGACCGAATATTCGACCGAATATTCGGCCGAAAATTCGTTTGGCCGAATAGTTGAAAAAATCAATAATCGGTTCATTTCTAATTTACAGCGTTTTTAAACCGTTTCTGTATAGGTGGGATCCTAGACAAAGTAAACAGAAATATTATAAAATTCAGGAATTTCCCGAAACGTTTTTCAAAAAAAATTAAAAAGAGCGTTCTGACATCATGAGATGATTAATTGATTTGGTAAAATAGTTTTGCTGAAATTGAATGATATATTGTATTGAAAGACTCTTCCCTTTTAATTTATGAGAGCTTTCATATAAAATAAATGTAACATACAACTCATGAGGCATTATACTAATCGAAACATTTATGAGTGATATTCATCAACATTGTTATAAAACTTGTTTTGAAATAGTTAAATTATTTGTAGTTTTGGAAAGGAGGGTTTGCATTTCAAACAATTCACTTGCAAAATTTCTACCTTATTTAAATTTTAGCACATAGAAAGGTATTTGGGTACGAGAAATATTTCATTGTAGATTTGCGTACCCTCTATTCTTCTAGAGCAATGGTTTTCAAACTTTTTTCACTCACCGCCCCATTTTGCAAAATTTTCGAGCTCAACGCCCCCTGGGCTAATTAAAGAAAACATTGGAAAAACATAATCTGGATTGTTGAAAAACCAATAGCTTTGGGCTTTATGTTGTGGTAAGACTTAACTTAAAATTTATTCAAATTTATATGAGGTCCTCAGAGCCAAAGGTGTGTGAAGGGGTAGGGGTGGTGTAAAAATGGTCGATTTTGATTTAATGCTGTCAAAATATTTTTCATATTTAAAACTATATTTCGTGATTCTTCAGATTTTTAGAATTTTATTTACTTACCATGAGGTCCTAAAGAAAAATGCATATTTTCGAAAAATATATGAAAAATGACCAAACATAAAAACTTAAAAGCGTGTTTTCTCGAATTAGCTTTTATTCTCTTAAATTCTTTTCGCACAAAGGCCCTTATATTACTTTAAACCTCCAGTAAACACTTAATTCTATATGTAGATATAGTTTTCTGGATAATCTTTTAAACTGATTTATTAGTTCGTTTCGATATTAAATCATATTTTTTTAAATTTGAATAAACAAAATTCTAAATTGATCATTAAGCTGACAGCTTGATAGAAAACAAACTAATTACTGTGAAATAACGTAAAAAATATATAAGTTTAAATTAGATTCTAACAACTGGATTCAGAAAATATTCCAACAACCGAATAGATTGAAAGCTTATCCCTTACAAATGGCTCAATAGATTTTTTGAACCAGTTGAAATAAAATTGAACAAGTAAGAGCTTTAAAAAATTCTCTTACCTAAAAAAAAAAATATTCATATGTTCTTTCCTAAAATTATCACTGAATCATAGATGACACCTTTTTACACAGATTTTTTCGTAGGTTTTTTCTGTTTTGCAGATGTTTTGAGAAAATACATTTTAAAATTATCAAGCATTGCCATATAAAATTAATCCTTTTTAGTTCAACCCAAAATAATCTTACGAAACAAGATTAGCATGTAGAGCGTATACAAAATCTGAGACTATTAAAATAATCTTTTAGATACATTTTTGAAGAAAAAAAATTAAAATACTGTAACAAAAATTTTCATGGAGCTATGTGAATTTATAGATATTTTAGTCTTGAACCCGATGTTTACTTCTGTAACGTAATGTCATTGTTTCATTGTAATTTCATTATTTCGAAGCTACGTTGTTTCGTGATTTTTAAAAATGTGAATTACGACCTCACCGCCCCTCTAAGCCCTTAAAACGCTCCCCAAATTTCTCAATTGAGCTCACCGCCCCCCTGGAAGCTCTCAACGCCCTCAGGGGGGTGGTAGGGACCACTTTGAAAACCACTGTTCTAGAGGGAGTTAAGAAGAGGGGAGACGGGCTCTCACAAATTTTATGCACAACTTGAGAACAAATCGAGCAAATAAAACCAAATTTAAAATGGGATGGTAAATACTTGGACGAGATACATATGTCTCTTTGATTTTTTTATGACCCCTCCCCCATTCTTCTAAAGAAAAAATGGAAGAAGGGGCTCTCATGCAATTGCTCATGCAATGCTCAAATCATTTGTGAAAAGAAGGATTAATCTTCTAAGTATTGCCATTTGAAGCTGAAGTTGCGGTTTCCATTTTAAAGAACAATTTTAAAATTCGAATTTATCGTACTGATCAAAATTTAAATAATTTTGTAAGGTGTTGCAAAGCACACCGAGTCAGCTAGTTATGCCACAAATGTTCGTTTGGAATATACAATCGCCTTCAAATAAGAAAAAAGAAAAAAATCTAAGTCGTTTGAATATCAATAACTTACCTTTCGCATAATGGCCGTTCTAACTGCTGCTCCCAGGGTGAATCCCAAATATTCAAACTGCTGACCTTCGCTGATGACATCGAAAACGTCTGCGATTTTTCCACCCATAGTCAGATTTTTCAATGGATGAACATTCCGATTGTATTTTTTTTTTTGGGATGAAAGAAAGAAGAAAAAACGCTGTAAAATACACATCGTCCTCTCTCTCTTTGAGGGCTATTAGATTTTGTAATCATGGTTGGATATTGGAAAATGATAATCAGTCTGGGCTGAAGGATGAAAGCACTCATAGCAAAATGGTCATTTCCCTCCAGCCAGGCTTGGATTTGGCTTGAACCTAGGGTAGGTATCGTTGTCCTTGCTGGGGAGTACAAGTTGCCGAGTCAGGATTTTTCAAAAGGCATCGTCATATTGAAGAATGAAAATTCCACCAAACCCTAGAGCCACCATTTAAGTCGGTCATCCGTGTGTCGTTGAGAGCGTAATAAAAGTTCTTTAAATTGACTTACCGTAGGAAAAATTTACACCAAACTTCAGCTTAAACTCGATGAGGACCGAGTCTCCGATCACCTCTCGCCAAGTTGGAAGCGACTTCTGGGTTACTGCTGACACCATCACTGTCGAATAGAAAAGGCGGACGTAATGTAAGTGTAGAAACGACATGTACAGAAACGGTCTAGTCGCTTTTTGCTCAAAACGGTGGAAGACCTTAATGTTCATTGCCCTCAATGATTCAGCAGCACTAGAGAGAGGCTAAAGCATCACAAGGAAAAGTGCGGGAAAAGCGAAGCCGCGTGCAGAACATTGGTTTCTTGGTCGTTCTGACAGTGCGAAATCAATTTTCTCACCACTCGAGAAAACAGCTCGGTGATTCAGTGAGACTTTTGCCAAAATGTGTTAACAATTGTCTTACTCAGCATGAAACTTTGCTTTTGCTTTGGCGGAAACACATTCTCCGTTGGCGATGATGTGAATAAAATAGTAGTTTGCCAATGGGTAGCATATGTTACCGGGTGAAAGTTTAAGCTTTAAGCAGAGTTTAGTGACGTTGTGCAAATAATTCTTCTATTACACGGACGCCATTTGCCCTACCGTTTTCCATCACTTACAGTGTGCCTGTTTAATTTTGAATTCAGCGGCAGGAGTTTGAATTCCGGAAGCGGATCCACTGAGCGAGGTGTTTTTCGACGCTTGAACAAGTTTTTGGGCCAAACTTAGTTCGGGATTTACCGAATCCGGGCGCTGGACGATCCATCGGACGGCCGTTGCAATGTTAACGTACTTGTTGCTATCAGCTCCAGCCATCAAAGCCGAGGGACGCCTTGGTTTTTTATCCATCTGTTGTTTTTTCATTCGTGCGCTGCGCTTATTCTGTTCCAGCTCTGTTGAGAAATGGTAAAATCATTCAAATACACATTCCACAAACATCTTATTTGCGTACCAAAAATGGGTTCACAAAATTCCAACTTTAAAATGTTTCTTCTGAGAACGGAATTGACGGTTCGGGTTGCAAAGGCTGAATATTCCTGGAAATTGTCTTTTTCGTAATCTTTGAGATTGGTAACCAGCTGCAGATAGTGACTTAATGCGGTCCGTTTTTCCATTACTTCTTCGTGCTGACTTGCGTCACCTCCGCCTCCAATTTTGGTTACTGCATGGTACCGCTCTCTTTGGGCCGTGAATGGACTCATTTCTTTATCACTTCGAACAACCTACAAAGAGTCACTTGATTTAACAAGACATTAAATTGAGGTATACTTGTTGACACATACCTCTCGAAAAACCACCATAGACTTTCGGATAAAAGTGTTCAGAGAGCGCTCCCAAAAAACAGCACCAACAAATCGAGGTTGATTCCGTTGAAGTGGAGGATTCGATCGGCATTTCTGGAAAAATTACGTCGATGAGTATTACTTGTTTTAAATAAACTGATAATTTGAGTGATCCCAAATGAAGTTCAGAATCCCGAAAAAACGTTTCACAAGGCCAGAAAACGCATTTTAAAGTTTTGATCCCAAATTAAGCTTAGAATCCCAAAAAACGCTTCTGAAAGCCAGAAACTGCATTTCTAAGATGCGATCCCCAATCAAGCTCAGAATCCCGAAAAACGATTCTTAAGGCCAGCAAACACATTTTAGAGTTGCGATGCCAAATTAAGCTCAGATCCCAAAAAAAAAAAATTTTAAAGGCCAGAAAACGCACTTTAAAATTGTGATCCCAAATTAAGCTCAGAATCTAGAAAAAAAAACGCTTCTCAAGGCCAGAAAACGAATTTTAAAGTTGAGATCTCAAATGAAACTCAGAATCCCTAAAAAATGCTTCTGAAGGCCAGGAAACAAATTTTTAAGATTGAATACCAAATTAAGCTCAAAATACCGAAAAAAACAATTCTAAAGGCCAGAAATCGGCATTTTAAAGTTGTGATCCCAAATTAAGCTCAGAACCCCGAAAAAACGTTTCTAAAGGCCAGAAAACGCATTTTGAAGTTTCGATCCCAAATTCAGCTCAAAATCCCGCAAAAAATGTTTTCAAGAGCTGGAAAACGCATTTTAAAGTTGTGAACCCAAATTAAGCTCAACATTCTGAAAAAGCCCTTCTAATGCCAGAAAACACACTTTAAAGTTGAGATCAAACTGAGAATCTCAAAAAAAAAAACCGTTTCCACAGGCCAGAAAACGCTGTTTAAAGTTTTCATTCTAAATAAAGCTCAGAATCCCGAAAAAACGCTTCTACAGGCGAGAAAACGCGTTTCAAAGTTGAGATCCCAAATTAAGCTCAGATTCCTTGAAAAACGTTGCTAAAGACCCAAGGATGAACCACACTTTCACTAACAACTTAAAATTGTACA
>NC_073691.1:212600877-212640180 GCF_029784155.1 Uranotaenia lowii
TAAAAATGACGAAAATGACAAAAATGACAAAAATTACAAAAATTACAAAAATTACAAAAATGACAAAAATGACAAAAATGACAAAAATGACAAAAATGACAAAAATGACAAAAATGACAAAAATGACAAAAATGACAAAAATGACAAAAATGACAAAAATGACAAAAATGACAAAAATGACAAAAATGACAAAAATGACAAAAATGACAAAAATGACAAAAATGACAAAAATGACAAAAATGACAAAAATGACAAAAATAACAAAAATGAAAAAAATGACAAAAATGACAAAAATGACAAAAATGACAAAAATGACAAAAATGACAAAAATGACAAAAATGACAAAAATGACAAAAATGACAAAAATGACAAAAATGACAAAAATGACAAAAATGACAAAAATGACAAAAATGACAAAAAATGACAAAAATGACAAAAATGACAAAAATGACAAAAATGACAAAAATGACAAAAATGACAAAAATGACAAAAATGACAAAAATGACAAAAATGACAAAAATGACAAAAATGACAAAAATGACAAAAATGACAAAAATGACAAAAATGACAAAAATGACAAAAATGACAAAAATGACAAAAATTACAAAAATGACAAAAATAACAAAAATGACAAAAATGACAAAAATAACAAAAATGACAAAAATGACAAAAATGACAAAAATGACAAAAATGACAAAAATGACAAAAATGACAAAAATGACAAAAATGACAAAAATGACAAAAATGACAAAAATGACAAAAATGACAAAAATGACAAAAATGACAAAAATGACAAAAATGACAAAAATGACAAAAATGACAAAAATGACAAAAATGACAAAAATGACAAAAATGACAAAAATGACAAAAATGACAAAAATGACAAAAATGACAAAAATGACAAAAATGACAAAAATGACAAAAATGACAAAAATGACAAAAATGACAAAAATGACAAAAATGACAAAAATGACAAAAATGACAAAAATGACAAAAATGACAAAAATGACAAAAATGACAAAAATGACAAAAATGACAAAAATGACAAAAATGACAAAAATGACAAAAATGACAAAAATGACAAAAATGACAAAAATGACAAAAATGACAAAAATGACAAAAATGACAAAAATGACAAAAATGACAAAAATGACAAAAATGACAAAAATGACAAAAATGACAAAAATGACAAAAATGACAAAAATGACAAAAATGACAAAAATGACAAAAATGACAAAAATGACAAAATGACAAAAATGACAAAAATGACAAAAATGACAAAAATGACAAAAATGACAAAAATGACAAAAATGACAAAAATGACAAAAATGACAAAAATGACAAAAATGACAAAAATGACAAAAATGACAAAAATGACAAAAATGACAAAAATGACAAAAATGACAAAAATGACAAAAATGACAAAAATGACAAAAATGACAAAAATGACAAAAATGACAAAAATGACAAAAATGACAAAAATGACAAAAATGACAAAAATGACAAAAATGACAAAAATGACAAAAATGACAAAAATGACAAAAATGACAAAAATGACAAAAATGACAAAAATGACAAAAATGACAAAAATGACAAAAATGACAAAAATGACAAAAATGACAAAAATGACAAAAATGACAAAAATGACAAAAATGACAAAAATGACAAAAATGACAAAAATGACAAAAATGACAAAATGACAAAAATGACAAAAATGACAAAAATGACAAAATGACAAAAATGACAAAAATGACAAAAATGACAAAAATGACAAAAATGACAAAAATGACAAAAATGACAAAAATGACAAAAATGACAAAAATGACAAAATGACAAAAATGACAAAAATGACAAAAATGACAAAAATGACAAAAATGACAAAAATGACAAAAATGACAAAAATGACAAAAATGACAAAAATGACAAAAATGACAAAAATGACAAAAATGACAAAAATGACAAAAATGACAAAAATGACAAAAATGACAAAAATGACAAAAATGACAAAAATGACAAAAATGACAAAAATGACAAAAATGACAAAAATGACAAAAATGACAAAAATGACAAAAATGACAAAAATGACAAAAATGACAAAAATGACAAAAATGACAAAAATGACAAAAATGACAAAAATGACAAAAATGACAAAAATGACAAAAATGACAAAAATGACAAAAATGACAAAAATGACAAAAATGACAAAAATGACAAAAATGACAAAAATGACAAAAATGACAAAAATGACAAAAATGACAAAAATGACAAAAATGACAAAAATGACAAAAATGACAAAAATGACAAAAATGACAAAAATGACAAAAATGACAAAAATGACAAAAATGACAAAAATGACAAAAATGACAAAAATGACAAAAATGACAAAAATGACAAAAATGACAAAAATGACAAAAATGACAAAAATGACAAAAATGACAAAAATGACAAAAATGACAAAAATGACAAAAATGACAAAAATGACAAAAATGACAAAAATGACAAAAATGACAAAAATGACAAAAATGACAAAAATGACAAAAATGACAAAAATGACAAAAATGACAAAAATGACAAAAATGACAAAAATGACAAAAATGACAAAAATGACAAAAATGACAAAAATGACAAAAATGACAAAAATGACAAAAATGACAAAAATGACAAAAATGACAAAAATGACAAAAATGACAAAAATGACAAAAATGACAAAAATGACAAAAATGACAAAAATGACAAAAATGACAAAAATGACAAAAATGACAAAAATGACAAAAATGACAAAAATGACAAAAATGACAAAAATGACAAAAATGACAAAAATGACAAAAATGACAAAAATGACAAAAATGACAAAAATGACAAAAATGACAAAAATGACAAAAATGACAAAAATGACAAAAATGACAAAAATGACAAAAATGACAAAAATGACAAAAATGACAAAAATGACAAAAATGACAAAAATGACAAAAATGACAAAAATGACAAAAATGACAAAAATGACAAAAATGACAAAAATGACAAAAATGACAAAAATGACAAAAATGACAAAAATGACAAAAATGACAAAAATGACAAAAATGACAAAAATGACAAAAATGACAAAAATGACAAAAATGACAAAAATGACAAAAATGACAAAAATGACAAAAATGACAAAAATGACAAAAATGACAAAAATGACAAAAATGACAAAAATGACAAAAATGACAAAAATGACAAAAATGACAAAAATGACAAAAATGACAAAAATGACAAAAATGACAAAAATGACAAAAATGACAAAAATGACAAAAATGACAAAAATGACAAAAATGACAAAAATGACAAAAATGACAAAAATGACAAAAATGACAAAAATGACAAAAATGACAAAAATGACAAAAATGACAAAAATGACAAAAATGACAAAAATGACAAAAATGACAAAAATGACAAAAATGACAAAAATGACAAAAATGACAAAAATGACAAAAATGACAAAAATGACAAAAATGACAAAAATGACAAAAATGACAAAAATGACAAAAATGACAAAAATGACAAAAATGACAAAAATGACAAAAATGACAAAAATGACAAAAATGACAAAAATGACAAAAATGACAAAAATGACAAAAATGACAAAAATGACAAAAATGACAAAAATGACAAAAATGACAAAAATGACAAAAATGACAAAAATGACAAAAATGACAAAAATGACAAAAATGACAAAAATGACAAAAATGACAAAAATGACAAAAATGACAAAAATGACAAAAATGACAAAAATGACAAAAATGACAAAAATGACAAAAATGACAAAAATGACAAAAATGACAAAAATGACAAAAATGACAAAAATGACAAAAATGACAAAAATGACAAAAATGACAAAAATGACAAAAATGACAAAAATGACAAAAATGACAAAAATGACAAAAATGACAAAAATGACAAAAATGACAAAAATGACAAAAATGACAAAAATGACAAAAATGACAAAAATGACAAAAATGACAAAAATGACAAAAATGACAAAAATGACAAAAATGACAAAAATGACAAAAATGACAAAAATGACAAAAATGACAAAAATGACAAAAATGACAAAAATGACAAAAATGACAAAAATGACAAAAATGACAAAAATGACAAAAATGACAAAAATGACAAAAATGACAAAAATGACAAAAATGACAAAAATGACAAAAATGACAAAAATGACAAAAATGACAAAAATGACAAAAATGACAAAAATGACAAAAATGACAAAAATGACAAAAATGACAAAAATGACAAAAATGACAAAAATGACAAAAATGACAAAAATGACAAAAATGACAAAAATGACAAAAATGACAAAAATGACAAAAATGACAAAAATGACAAAAATGACAAAAATGACAAAAATGACAAAAATGACAAAAATGACAAAAATGACAAAAATGACAAAAATGACAAAAATGACAAAAATGACAAAAATGACAAAAATGACAAAAATGACAAAAATGACAAAAATGACAAAAATGACAAAAATGACAAAAATGACAAAAATGACAAAAATGACAAAAATGACAAAAATGACAAAAATGACAAAAATGACAAAAATGACAAAAATGACAAAAATGACAAAAATGACAAAAATGACAAAAATGACAAAAATGACAAAAATGACAAAAATGACAAAAATGACAAAAATGACAAAAATGACAAAAATGACAAAAATGACAAAAATGACAAAAATGACAAAAATGACAAAAATGACAAAAATGACAAAAATGACAAAAATGACAAAAATGACAAAAATGACAAAAATGACAAAAATGACAAAAATGACAAAAATGACAAAAATGACAAAAATGACAAAAATGACAAAAATGACAAAAATGACAAAAATGACAAAAATGACAAAAATGACAAAAATGACAAAAATGACAAAAATGACAAAAATGACAAAAATGACAAAAATGACAAAAATGACAAAAATGACAAAAATGACAAAAATGACAAAAATGACAAAAATGACAAAAATGACAAAAATGACAAAAATGACAAAAATGACAAAAATGACAAAAATGACAAAAATGACAAAAATGACAAAAATGACAAAAATGACAAAAATGACAAAAATGACAAAAATGACAAAAATGACAAAAATGACAAAAATGACAAAAATGACAAAAATGACAAAAATGACAAAAATGACAAAAATGACAAAAATGACAAAAATGACAAAAATGACAAAAATGACAAAAATGACAAAAATGACAAAAATGACAAAAATGACAAAAATGACAAAAATGACAAAAATGACAAAAATGACAAAAATGACAAAAATGACAAAAATGACAAAAATGACAAAAATGACAAAAATGACAAAAATGACAAAAATGACAAAAATGACAAAAATGACAAAAATGACAAAAATGACAAAAATGACAAAAATGACAAAAATGACAAAAATGACAAAAATGACAAAAATGACAAAAATGACAAAAATGACAAAAATGACAAAAATGACAAAAATGACAAAAATGACAAAAATGACAAAAATGACAAAAATGACAAAAATGACAAAAATGACAAAAATGACAAAAATGACAAAAATGACAAAAATGACAAAAATGACAAAAATGACAAAAATGACAAAAATGACAAAAATGACAAAAATGACAAAAATGACAAAAATGACAAAAATGACAAAAATGACAAAAATGACAAAAATGACAAAAATGACAAAAATGACAAAAATGACAAAAATGACAAAAATGACAAAAATGACAAAAATGACAAAAATGACAAAAATGACAAAAATGACAAAAATGACAAAAATGACAAAAATGACAAAAATGACAAAAATGACAAAAATGACAAAAATGACAAAAATGACAAAAATGACAAAAATGACAAAAATGACAAAAATGACAAAAATGACAAAAATGACAAAAATGACAAAAATGACAAAAATGACAAAAATGACAAAAATGACAAAAATGACAAAAATGACAAAAATGACAAAAATGACAAAAATGACAAAAATGACAAAAATGACAAAAATGACAAAAATGACAAAAATGACAAAAATGACAAAAATGACAAAAATGACAAAAATGACAAAAATGACAAAAATGACAAAAATGACAAAAATGACAAAAATGACAAAAATGACAAAAATGACAAAAATGACAAAAATGACAAAAATGACAAAAATGACAAAAATGACAAAAATGACAAAAATGACAAAAATGACAAAAATGACAAAAATGACAAAAATGACAAAAATGACAAAAATGACAAAAATGACAAAAATGACAAAAATGACAAAAATGACAAAAATGACAAAAATGACAAAAATGACAAAAATGACAAAAATGACAAAAATGACAAAAATGACAAAAATGACAAAAATGACAAAAATGACAAAAATGACAAAAATGACAAAAATGACAAAAATGACAAAAATGACAAAAATGACAAAAATGACAAAAATGACAAAAATGACAAAAATGACAAAAATGACAAAAATGACAAAAATGACAAAAATGACAAAAATGACAAAAATGACAAAAATGACAAAAATGACAAAAATGACAAAAATGACAAAAATGACAAAAATGACAAAAATGACAAAAATGACAAAAATGACAAAAATGACAAAAATGACAAAAATGACAAAAATGACAAAAATGACAAAAATGACAAAAATGACAAAAATGACAAAAATGACAAAAATGACACAAAAATGACACAAAAATGACACAAAAATGACACAAAAATGACACAAAAATGACACAAAAATGACACAAAAATGACACAGAAATGACACAGAAATGACACAAAAATGACACAAAAATGACACAAAAATGACACAAAAATGACACAAAAATGACAAAAATGACAAAAATGACAAAAATGACAAAAATGACAAAAATGACAAAAATGACAAAAATGACAAAAATGACAAAAATGACAAAAATGACAAAAATGACAAAAATGACAAAAATGACAAAAATGACAAAAATGACAAAAATGACAAAAATGACAAAAATGACAAAAATGACAAAAATGACAAAAATGACAAAAATGACAAAAATGACAAAAATGACAAAAATGACAAAAATGACAAAAATGACAAAAATGACAAAAATGACAAAAATGACAAAAATGACAAAAATGACAAAAATGACAAAAATGACAAAAATGACAAAAATGACAAAAATGACAAAAATGACAAAAATGACAAAAATGACAAAAATGACAAAAATGACAAAAATGACAAAAATGACAAAAATGACAAAAATGACAAAAATGACAAAAATGACAAAAATGACAAAAATGACAAAAATGACAAAAATGACAAAAATGACAAAAATGACAAAAATGACAAAAATGACAAAAATGACAAAAATGACAAAAATGACAAAAATGACAAAAATGACAAAAATGACAAAAATGACAAAAATGACAAAAATGACAAAAATGACAAAAATGACAAAAATGACAAAAATGACAAAAATGACAAAAATGACAAAAATGACAAAAATGACAAAAATGACAAAAATGACAAAAATGACAAAAATGACAAAAATGACAAAAATGACAAAAATGACAAAAATGACAAAAATGACAAAAATGACAAAAATGACAAAAATGACAAAAATGACAAAAATGACAAAAATGACAAAAATGACAAAAATGACAAAAATGACAAAAATGACAAAAATGACAAAAATGACAAAAATGACAAAAATGACAAAAATGACAAAAATGACAAAAATGACAAAAATGACAAAAATGACAAAAATGACAAAAATGACAAAAATGACAAAAATGACAAAAATGACAAAAATGACAAAAATGACAAAAATGACAAAAATGACAAAAATGACAAAAATGACAAAAATGACAAAAATGACAAAAATGACAAAAATGACAAAAATGACTAAAATGACAAAAATGACAAAAATGACAAAAATGACAAAAATGACAAAAATGACAAAAATGACAAAAATGACAAAAATGACAAAAATGACAAAAATGACAAAAATGACAAAAATGACAAAAATGACAAAAATGACAAAAATGACAAAAATGACAAAAATGACAAAAATGACAAAAATGACAAAAATGACAAAAATGACAAAAATGACAAAAATGACAAAAATGACAAAAATGACAAAAATGACAAAAATGACAAAAATGACAAAAATGACAAAAATGACAAAAATGACAAAAATGACAAAAATGACAAAAATGACAAAAATGACAAAAATGACAAAAATGACAAAAATGACAAAAATGACAAAAATGACAAAAATGACAAAAATGACAAAAATGACAAAAATGACAAAAATGACAAAAATGACAAAAATGACAAAAATGACAAAAATGACAAAAATGACAAAAATGACAAAAATGACAAAAATGACAAAAATGACAAAAATGACTAAAATGACTAAAATGACTAAAATGACTAAAATGACTAAAATGACTAAAATGACAAAAATGACTAAAATGACTAAAATGACTAAAATGACTAAAATGACTAAAATGACTAAAATGACTAAAATGACTAAAATGACTAAAATGACTAAAATGACTAAAATGACAAAAACGTTTCACAAAACTCATACAACGATGACACAGCTGGTTTAAGCTAATAGTGAGTGAACTCTTTGCCAATTATGTGCTTATTTTATATGCAATGCTTGGAGTAGATCCTTTTCTGAAGGTGTACGCAAGGATGTACAAATATGACTGGGATAGGAAACTATGGATTCAAAAAATGTTTAAGCTTTGTTTTGCTGCTACATTCAATCTTTCCAAAATTGATAAAAAAAAATTTTTTTTTTCACTTCTAACTAAAAAGCAGACCACGTGCAATGCCCCCATTTTCCAGATTAGTTCCTCTACGATAGGTCGCTACCTACATTGTACAAAAGGTCATAAACTACGCCCGCTTAGATTCCAATAGAGTCAATCGCTGAATAAACTTCACCTGCAGATGGACCGTTAAAATTCAAACTCCAATATAGCCTGGGCTGGCTGTCGCTATCGATAAACTTGATGAAAACTTTATCCGCTTCATTTGCATATTGATGAACGTGGAACCCTGGCCAAAATCAGGGCCGGAAATCTGCGGGATAACGGCGAACCTTTCTCCTATTGCTGCTGCTCTTGATTTGAATCCGCATGGTTTGCGTACACGTCGAGATTCTCCGAATTCTGTCAGCGTATTGACACAGCGCCCGAAATGGGGAAACGGTTCTTGGAAAACTGCCTTCCAGAGACCAATGCGAGCACACATAACACAATCAGAAGTAAATTCCATCGACCGACCAAAGTTTGTACAAGCGAGGGGGTTTGATTCCGCTTTTATTTCATCTGGTGCTTTTTGTTTGGCGATTGGATGCGGAAAGCTATAGGGTTCTAAAGGTCAGGTTTTTGAAGGACACCGGAAAGTTTTAAACGTTTCTTTAAATTCGGGTGGGATTAATCTGGTTTGAAAACCGAAGGCAGGAATCCAAATCAATTGTTTTTTATTTCAAATCAGTTTAAATTCAATAAAATATTCTCATTTGATGATTATGGCGTACTTGGAGGCCACATTCATGCATATATCAGCTCATTTTGCGTTTAAAACCTTTGATCTCATTGGCACCTTCCACCCACACCCACAGGTTCCCTTCGGCGATATGTTGATGGCGTACCAGCTGGAGAAACGCTGGCGCAAACTGTTCAACTCCGCTCTATACCGTTCCAATATGCTTCAGCCCACCAAGACAAAGTTTGCCGAGATGACTCAGGGCGAGATCAGCGTGTTCTGCATCGAGGTAAGTACATCTCAATCACTTCCAAGATGTTACTTATACCTACGTAAATGTATAAGCTACATCTATCCACATGTGAGTAATAAATGCTGTCGGCAAACTTGAAAGAACATGTAGCTACCTATCAACCCAGAACCACGAAAAGAATCGCTCCGGTTGATTGTCAATCAGAGCTCCTTAAGACATTAGATGTCATAAGCGAAAAATCAGTAAAGATGCGGAGAAACACTTCCGGCAGAACGATTTTGCTTTCATCATTTTTTTTTTCTGTCAACTATGGAGAAACTTCAAAGTGTGGTTTTCTGTTGCAATAGGGAAGATAATCGAGCGTTCGATGGAGGTTTATGATTAACGATTGAACAGAAAAAGGTGCAAGGTTGAGAATTTTCTGTTGAACGCTTTTCTAAGAACTTGATAAATATTAGAAAAAAAACTCCAAAAACTTATTTAGTAAGCCTTATCTCAGAAAGCAGATCAATAAGGTTTTTAAAAAAAATCTTCAAGTTTTCCAATTTTCTATAAGAAAGCAATCTTATAACAATTGTAATTCCATCCAACGTTTTCCCGTGAATAACATACTAATTGCTCTTCCCCGCCCAACAGCTGAACTCGTTCATTGAACGGTACAAAACGGAAGGTCCCGGAACAGTTGGGTTGGATTTGGACCGTGGATCCGAACTGATGGTCGCCTTCAGCAAAGAGTTCATAGACATCAATCGTCAACGGATAGAGCTCGGTTAGTATGGAACAACTTGGGTGCACACAAACTTCCATGTAGGTATAATCTACTTGGGAAAAGTTCGCATCCATGGACAAAAACATTCACATTCAACACTCTCACTTTGTACAAACGACGACCAACTTTGAGCAATTTGAAAACAATTAGCTTTTTGTGATGCTTTTTTGCTTCGAATTTCTCGTGCGATGATGATTGCATCGAAACCTTCAAGCTTTTGCAGTGGGGGGAAGGAATTGTAAGAAGCAAAAAACAATCCTAAAACGTTTCACAACTAAGTACACGATTTTTGCTCGCATTCGCTGCATCTGCTAACGGTTTTTCCTCCCCACTCATTCTGGACAGAAAACGCGGAAAAACTCTTCGACATCCCATTAACGGATTACAGCGAATTTTTGCAGTGCCAAAACGAATACGAAGAAATGCAAGTGGTGAGTATGTTCAACGTGTGCTTTTTGTAGTTTTGTTTCAAGTTTATGGGTGATGCTGTTTTTTGACGTTCGTCATACCTTTCGTGGATTCCACTCACATGAGCGATGAGTACTCGCGTTGATAATAGTTTAAGATCCTAATTTTTTTGTTTTTACATTTAATTGTTTGTGGATTCTGTTTGATGCTAGAAAAATTGTCATCATTTCGTCACATTTCCTGTTGGTTCTCAACAGGAAATGCTGAATCCTACAGTTGAACGAAACAGTCCAGTAGATTGGACACTACATTGAGTCATTTAATAACAGCCTTTTGACTGAACTAAACCGAAATAAAGCTACAACTTAACAAGTAACCACTTTTCCTCGATAAATCACCCCCGTTTCTTTCTAGGTCTACAAGCTATACCACAAGCAGAAAATTGCCCGGGAACGATGGTCTCGCACGCTTTGGGCCGACCTGAACCCCCAGGCCCTCCTCGATGGAATCGAAGTGTTCATAAAGGATTACCGCCGTTTGCCACGATCTGTAATCCATAAAACTCCACCCCCAGCGAAATAAACCGATGCTCATTAAATCCTTTTACTACTTTTGCCGATTACGCCCAGGTTCGCCAAACTCCAGTCGGCCAAGCCTTGGACACCAAAATGAAGCAGTTCAAATCGTCGGTTCCGCTGATGTTGAGCCTGAAGGACGAAGCGCTTCGGGAACGCCACTGGAATCTGCTAATGGACAAAACTGGTCAACATTTCGACATGGCGCCGGAACGTTTTACGTTGGAAAATATGTTCGCGATGGAGCTGCACAAGTATCAGGTACCTTTTCTTTTGCTTAGGAGAGGATAATTCACTTTCTTTGTTCAAAAATTTAAACAGTCGGTAATTTTAATGCATCGTTAACGTTTTTATTTTACAAGACATTCCGAAAACTTCAACAAATTTTAAATTATTAATTTTTCTTCTTTTCAAGGAAATTGCCGAAGAAATCATCAACAATGCCATCAAAGAATTGTCGATCGAACGGGGCGTCCAAGAAGTGGAGGAAATTTGGCAGCACATGTCCTTCATTGTGTTGCCTTACGAAAGTCGTGGAGTTATAGTAGAAGGAAGGTTTGTTCTTATTCTATTCATGAACATTATTGCAAAATTTCCAATGCCAGTTTTTTTAAACATTCATTAATGATGAGAGAAACGCAAATCAGTGAGTTCACTTATGACAAATTCGACACACTTGCGTCCTGAGTGTCCAAATTTTCGAATAACTCCTAAAGCAAAAATTCTCGGTAGTTCTTGAAGAAGGTGATTCAACGCATTCAAAAATTTATAGTTTTTATGTTTAATGATTCATATAACCTTTGAAATAAATATCGAAAAATGGTATATTTAGATTCTTTGAAAACAGAACATTTTCGCTTAACAAACTTCAAACTCCAGGACATAAACTTGATCAAATTGAAATTCTTTAAATGTAGTTTTTTGGTTTACTAGATGTTTGAAAAAATTGTAATACCAAATATCATAATTTTTTGACTCGGACGATTCGGGTTTTTTGCATCGTCACATTATTTAAAAGGTACCTATATTTGTTTAGTTTACTCTTAACTAGCAATTCGAAAAACTATCAAACATTGTGATCATCAAGATCTTGTTGAAATGCCCCTGCACAACATTCTGTCGTCATGTCATGTCATGTCGCTTTGAAAAAACCAGGTGAGCACACTGGTACAACAGACAGAGTCGACTTGGGGTCAATTTTGAATTTCTCAGCTTAAAAGTTACGACTCATCCATGATTTTTCTCAAATTTTTTTAGTAACGTTCATATAAATAAATAAATTTAATACGTGCTTTATATTGGCGGGATTCGATCAGACCGAACTGAACGCCAGTATGAAAAAAAAATTGAGTTATCAATTGCAGCGAATGCAAAACATGATATTCTATCTATCCAATGAAAATCAGAACATATTTCCTATTTTTTCCGATTTTATCAAAGAAAATCAATGTTGCAAACGGTGGAAATGGCAAAAATGCATTGATCCAAAGTAAAAAAATAAAAAGCATGTTTCGGTCAGGAAAACTGATTTTGTGCGAAATAATCTTATATGGGTAGGTTTTTCGTTTCAAAACTGTGATATCCTATAAATCAAATGATAAATTACGTTCACGTAGCTTAAAACTTTATATTTCGGATTGTTAGCATTCGTTAAAATCTTGTTCAGCCAGACTGAACCGAAACCCTTGATTTTGTTTTTCAATTTACTTTAGGAGATGTAAGAATTTTTAACAATTAACGATAAAAGATACTTTATTTTATTGCTTACTGTCGTTCAGATGCTATTGAAACTAAGTTTTCTGCTTATTGTGTTATCAGTAATCAACCCGTACAGCCCCAACGGCTTTATAAGAGTCGAAATGTGATGGCAAAATGATTAAATGAGATATCTAATAAAAAGTTTGAATCGGTAGGGCTTTAAATAGATTTTCTCGAAATTAAATTAATGGCGTTCAGTTCGGTCTGGTCGAATCCCGATCACATATGTTTATGAAAACAATCGAGGTAATCTAATGAGTAGATTTCTTTTGGGCATATGGGTAAATTTGGATCATTCTTCTTTGCATGCTTCCAAAGATACAGCAAATTTAAATCGTATGGTACTGGTGGTCCACGTTTCTTCTGTTCCTGTGTCTCTGCGATCTCTGCTCCACAGTGGGCCCGGCCGTTTTATGTTTGTCTATCATTACACTGGATTCTTTTTTTAAACGATCTTATTTTACACGGTTTTATTTTAAACGATTTTTTTTAAACGATTTTCTCGAAATAAGACGATTTTCGAACATGACAAAAACAGGTTCTAGACATTCTCGCTTTTTGCTAAACCATTCTTGGGTGGTAAATTGATACGGATGTTGCTTCCCAACAGAAACATAGGCCGGAATGGCCACTTGGAGACTCTTCGGAAGTTCCGGAACATCCGTGGCTTAAAACAGATCAACCCAAAACAATTCTTTGAGCTTCCCGATTCACTCAAAAAACCTCAGAATGGTCTACCTGGTTGGAAATGATCGATTTTCAGTCCAAGTTGGCCACTTTAATCGAAATGAGCGATGAATTTTGCCTGGTTGTTTTGAACTTTTTTGAAACGATTTCTTTTTTTGCACGAACACAACAATCGTTTAAAAAAAGAATCCAGTGTATAATGTTTTTATGTTAACGTTATGAGCAAAGACAAGAAGAATAATAATAATCTTTTATTATTCTTCAGAACCAGATATAAGTTCTGGCTGCGCAAGTACGATTATTGGTTAGTTATAAGCACAGAGTATTATTATTTGTGTGTTATTAGTGAGCAATTATCTGTCATAAAGTACTTATACTCAAATAGACCAGTTTGTTATCTTTTTGGTTAAAAAACTTAATTTACAAAAATATTTACAAGTACAACAATTTTTTTGGTAATATCTCTATTTTATCAGCAGTGTCCGTTTTACCCAACCATATAAAAAACTGTAATTCGCAATCTTGTTTTAGATTGCTATAAAAAACAGTCTTGATGAAGGAAATTTACTAATGCCAATGGTTAATGTGAAAGCAAATAACCTAAACTGCTCATCTGACTGTAGACTACTATGAAAAAGGCAATAGATATTTGATTTTCTGCGATTCTACTCTAGGGTGTCATTATTACCCGACTTTCACGTATAGTGAATTTTAAGAATATGCATAGATTGTTTGGCTGAAAAATGATAAAATTGACATTTCGTGCAAAAAACACCTGTCAAAAGTCGTCACGTCACGCTGGAATGTGTCTGACTGACATGATCTGACATGAAATATCAAAACTGGTTTTAAATAGCCGCCGCCCGTGGACTAGAGGATAGAGTTCAAGTCTTCTATGCCAACGATCATGAAATCACGGCATACATAGTACAAATTCTGGGACTTGGCGGTTTTAGCATTTGTAAGATGCTAGTCACCATATCCTCGAAAAATGTAGGCTTAGTGTTATTTAAGTTGGAGTCTCTTCGAGGAAACGTCAATTTTCATTGAGATTTGTGTTCGTAAACATCAATTCGTAAATATGTAGTTACCGCTCAGATGAGTAAGACGGAGTGCTTGGAATCATGTTTTCACATTGTTCCGGCTCCGATTTCTAAGATGGAGATGTTCTTGAAATATTTTAAGTCATATTGGTTAAGGAATGAATAAGTAGCAAAAGGTGGAGTGAGTGGAGAATGATTTTGAAATAATTCTTGCTACTTATTTTTATTATGTTTCGAATCTTTTAAACAAGACGGAGTGGATGGAGTTGAATCAAATAAATAACACATGTTTTGGCTCAGGTAATTTAAACTACTAAGCTTTGATTTTGTCCAAAATTTCACGGTATTTATTTTCATAATTCAAAAATAAATAGCAAAATTGCACCTACCATCAGCAAACGATAAGTTATCATTGGGCGTTTGTCCTCCGAGTGAGTGAGTCGATTGATTGTCGTCGTCGAACGGAACGAAATCCTTCTGCCAGAAGTGCCGTCGCCGTCGCCGTTCGGTTCCGGAGTTATAAATTGAAAAGTAACGATACAATTTGTTTCAATTGCACTCCTGCGCCGGGGCTGTCGCGTAATTAATTTTCGAGTGTCGAATAAATAAAATTTAATTTGATTATTTTAAACAAAATTGATTTCGTGGGAAAAATAACATTAATTTATCGAGCCGAGCCGAGGAGAAAGCTTCCGAATGCTGCTGCTGTTGCTTTTGCCGAGCGCGACAAACGAGACGGCAGAGCGTCGAATGAATGAATAAATTATCTCGCGCCAAGTTGGGACTTCTGTTCAATGGCGTAACGAGCAAGGATATACAGCAGCAGAAAAAATTGACTCGTTTGTGTTTGTGTTTCACTTCCTCGATGGCACTCGATGGCTGATTTCAGCTTTGTTGGGTTCTCTTTCTTCTACGTTTGGTGCTTGTTGCTCTGGTATACTTTGTCGTATTGAACAATTAATTTTGGACCAGCCATGTTTGAATATCGGAATAGCAAAAATAAATTAAGATAAAACATCTCCTGTATTGGGATATAATATCTCTCAACGGTTTTATTCTTCTGTTTGATTTTTTTTAATTCTATGTTAACATACTTTTGAACGATTTGTAAGGATATTGTCAATTTCCACTAGATACAAATTAAGCGGTCGATCTGAAGTCTCTGATACAGGAAATTTTAAAAGTAATTTGATTAAACAAACATTTTAATTATGAATGTCTCAGATAAAGTATCCTGTAAGAAACCAACCTTCAATTCTTACAATTATTGTAAATCTCTTAATGTTTTCTTTCATCGCTTTGAATGGTTTGGCATTTGTCCACGTAATTGGATTTATTAAAATTAATGGAAACAAATTTTTCTTTCCAGATACGTGCTTGGAGGAGTGGACGACATCACCATGGTGCTAGAGGAAAATTCAATGAACCTGCAATCGATGGCGGCCTCTCAGTAATTACAATTGATGATTTCCTTAGTACTCGCACCTTGCTATCTTGCACTTAGTTCGTGTTTGCGTCGGCTTTTCTTTCCTGATCACATTTCTTTTACTTCAGATTATTCTTTTTCTAAAAACTCTAATACTTTTTCCAAACATTTTTTAAATCATGACGAGTTAGAAATTGGGTGATACCTTAAGATTTCCAAACATTTTTTTTTTAAACTTCTAAAGTTTCATTCTGTGTCCTTCAGTAGAATTGACTTGCTTCACCTGACAAACTTGAATGAGCCAAGAACTTGAAACCGAAAATTTTCCAACCCCTCCCCATGTTCCCATAAACCAAATAGATTTATTGGCCCATTCCTGCCGACGGTCCAGCGCTGGGAGAAAAATCTTACTCTTATCTCGGAAATCATCGACGAGTGGCTCGCTGTCCAGCGGAAGTGGCTCTACCTGGAAGGAATATTTATCGGCGGCGATATAAGTGCCCAATTACCGGAAGAGGCAGAAAGATTTAACAAGATCGACTGGGAGTTTCAAGAGGTAAGTCTACTGCTGTCGACTACCGTCTGAAGCTACTGGATGTTTCCGTAGATCATCGGTTCTTGGTGGGGGGAGGGAGGCGCTGGGATAAGTGAAAAAGAGCTCTTTTCCGGTTAGATGCCACGATGGGTCTCTTCCGGCTAAGTGTAAATATTTTGTTATCGTTTGTGGGTTTTCTTGATTTTTTTTTTTACTTTTTATGCTCTCAAACCAAACCTAACCGCAGATTATGAACGGAAGCTTTCGGGATCCGCTGGTGGTGAATGTTTGTCTTGTTCCCGGCCGGCTGGACGATTTCCTGAGGCTCGGGACAGAATTGGATGGATGCCAAAAATCTTTGAACGATTATCTCGAGCACAAGAGAATGCTTTTCCCGAGGTAAGTGTGAGTTAAGTGTAATGTTTTGCGGTTTTGTTTGATCTATTGCCACCGGAGAGTGATAATTATTTTCTTCCGCGGTTGTTCTTTGAAAATTTGGATTTCTGTTTGAAAGATATTAATCTCTGGAATTAATAGTTACTTAGAATGTGGTCAATCGGATGGAAGCAATTATGAAAATGGCTTTCCAAAGTCAGTGAAGGCCGCTTAACAATTCTCTGAAAATCATCCATCGATACCTAAAGTTTAATATCTGAAACAGACACCAAACCAGAAAGCTCTGATAACGATCTCAAAATGTATCATTCAATTATAATTGGTTTAATGTGAGCAAACTGTTTGCATAGCTTAAATTTTATACAACCATTAGACGTAGCGAGAACGGCAAACTCGAAGAAGCTAATCCTAATAACATAATGAGCCTAGCTGCTCATCACTGCGTATCAAGACAACAATATTAAATTCAAATATCCTATTCACCAGGTTCTACTTCATTTCGACGGACGAGCTGCTATCAATCCTGGGAAGCAAAGAACATACGGCCGTTCAAGAGCACATAATTAAGGTAAAGTGAATCCTTCTCTCAGCTCATAAGCACTGCTTCTAGCTAAGCACCCTAAAAGGGAAACCTCACCACTCCTTCTAGAGCCTTGAGTCAGTTACACAACAATTCAATCAACATCCATCGAAGCTCTTCGCACCTCTGTATGGGATTAGGCAAGGTTTTGCTTTGCTTTTCGAAGGATCCCGTTCACGAGCAGATTGTTTAACAATTTTTTTTACTATTCAAAAAAACCCAACTATTAAACGGCTTCTTGGTCGTTGCACCGAAGGAATAAAAATAACATCCATTTGTCAAACATATAACAGCACATTAACACCCTTTCGAATAACATATTCCCATCTGACTGCCTATGACCTAAGTCTGGCAGAATCGGTTCGGTGACGTCTTTTCCGGCCCTGGGAGAAGATGATCCGCATTATGTCGCTGCGAAAAGCAATTAATATATGACAGGCTAGAGGCGCTTCCTTCTACAAGGCAGCAGAAGTTTAATACAGTAACCGTAGCGAACAGCTGTTAGTTGAGCTAATACGTTCCAACGACAAGAAGCTCGAGTCGTTAAGATGGGTGGACTTTGCGAGAGCTTCGCCTAATGAAATTTACAAACCGTTTACGAGCACCCAGCAACGACGGCAGTAACGGACCGTTTATAGTTTGTAATTTCGAAGCCATATACTAAATGGCGCGACGACGGAAAAGCCTTCCAGCAGGCTGCTTGCCTTCTCTCGATTTCGCTTGGATATGGCCCCAGGGAGTTTGGATATTGGTTTTTCAGTTTTTCGCTCCACAAATGCTGCCAATTTTGAATTTAACGCCACCGTATGTTGGGCCAGCTGTTTTCTGATCGGTTTATTTTCTTCTGTCATTTCTTCACCAGATGTTTGATAACATTAAATCTTTACGATTTGTCATGGATCGCGACGATACGCCACTCGTCAGTGCAATGATATCCGCCGAGGGAGAAGTTATGCAGTTCCAAACCAGAGGTGAGTAATGCGGATTTTTCTATTTTTTAGCTCCCTTGCAGGTGAATCATAAAAAAAAGTATAAACTAGAAAATTTAGGTGCAAAAATTTTACGCTTGAATCGTGTTTTTGCAGGAAGATAAAGATCTTTTCAGCACACGACGCAAGCTTCAAAACATTTTCAAGGAAAAAGTTTTAAAATTCGAGACTTCTTTTTGTACATATCACTCATGAAACTTCTTTAAAGCCTAAAATAACGTCAATGTAGCCCTTCGATGATCAAAAACATAATTTCTGCTGACTCACCACCCACTCGTCAAGTTCAATGGTAGTAAAGGGCTCAAACGTGACCCCATCAGATGCGTTTTCATGTATGTTTATGTGATAGACAACCAGGACGAACCGGAAAAAAAAACAATTCTAACGCACAACGCAACGACCTACAAACACCGCGCCGTCAGCAGCCAGTTGCCAAACAAATCCAAATCCTGTCCAGTATCTTGGAACCGTGTAGCTATAGGAAAAAGACAGAGAGAGACAGGGACACAAAATCGCGTATCCGTTTTATGACATCACGTCCGGCGGCAGGCAGGCAGGCTGGCAGGTTCGCGAACTTGGCGACCAAGCTGTCCGGGGAAATGTTGCGAGATGGGGCCGAGATGGGCGAGATCAGCTATGAAGTGGGAAAAAGGGCAAACTTTTATGTTTCAATTGCTTCGATAACGATCTTTTTGCGAGCTTGCGAACGCGCTTCTGGAATAGTGAGCAGTCGTTTCGCTCTTGGGAGGCATGGGTGGTGGATGTTGGTAGGGGATAGGCAGTGCTAGACGCAAAAAAGGCTCTAGCGATCTGTTAAAGATCTAATTTTTTCACAAATCTTAGATTGAGTTAGCGACTTCAACACATTAAGGGCCGTAAAGAAATCTTTGGCCGAAAACACCCTTATTTGGCGTTCTTTTTTTTCCAGAAACCACTGGACCAAATGTTAAAAATTGAGTGTCTTCGAGTAAACAAAAGTGTTGTTCACAATTTTGTAGAATTAAGTTTCTTTATAAAAGGTATCACATTGGAGTTATGCTTCTCAGTTAAGCGCACACGCGTCAAGCGAAAAAACGAGATAGGTATATCGAAGTTGGTCCGCAATGTGTTAAGAGCTGCGCTAGCTTTTGATTCTACTTTGTAAGTGTTCATCCCTAAAACTAGTTAATATTATCCATCGATAGTATATCAGACTTGATGTGGAATCCAAGTATAAGACTAATTTGCGCTTCCTTCATATAGAGATTCGGGATGAATCAGCCATTATATGTATAGTATGTATGTATTTCTACCACCCAGCTAGCAAGGCACAGCCAGTAGCAGCGAGCAACTTTTGCATTGTACCTTGATCAAGATTAAGTTCGGGATGCATGATGTTCAAAATCCCTCGAAAAAAACAGAAATTGTATGAGAGCCAAATCCGACCAAAAATTTTAACAATCGCTAGCACAATTTACCTTTTCAGAATCTAGCCAGCTATCTGGTCAATTGTGCGCAATCAGGACAGGATTTAGGGATAAATGACAGTTTTCTGTAAAATTTCCAGAATCAATCTGGATTGGAACCTCAATGGCGTTTACACCAGAGACTTTACCATTGAGATCCACTACTTCCATTTTGCAATCAGCGGTAAGCGCATCAGCTTATTTAGCGGGTTTGATAAGCGATTGTGTTCATCGAAGTGCTGCTTCCACCTTTTGATTACCTCACGATCGTTCGTTATGATGCTCCTTGAGCGGCGCTTTTTCTCCTGGAAAATTCGAACTCACTGCTTCTTCCGCTGTCTGTGATTTTCCACGTTTCGACGAGTACTTCTTTGCACTTCTGCCGCCCGCGCAGCGTTCTCTTCGTTCATCACTCTTCTACACTACTCGTCGAACCAGTCCTTCCGTCGTGTTCTCAATGCCCGATGCGTTCTCCACAACACTGTTGGAGGAGACATGGAGGAGACCAAGACGATGGAGAAGCTACATGGACAGCATAACCAAAGAGGTAGAGGAGCCACTTTCAACGATAAATGAAGTTAAGGAAGCCATTCATCAGCTGAACAGCAACAATTCGGCTGGAAAGGACGGCATCGCAGCTGAAATCATCAAAATGGGCCCGGACAAGTTGGCCAACTGCCTACACCGGTTGATGGTCCGGATCTGGGACACAGGATAGCTACCAGAGGAATGGAAAGTGGGAGTAATATGCCCCATCTACAAGAAGGGCGACAAATTTGACTGTGGAAACTAGCTGATCGCTTACTGTCTTTAATACCGCATACGCAGCATACAGTTGGGCTAGCGATTGCTCAACATCGTTGGATGAGTTTGGCTCTCATAAATCCTGTATGGTGCGAGTGCAAAGACAACATATATCAAGATGCCACAGGCAGAATCTGATTATTTACTTTATCTAACAAGTACCAACAGAAAGGCTTCGTGAAACCGTGTTTTTCATAGTTTGTGTGGAATCTTTAAAAAACTTAAATTCAATTACAGCCTTACTATTTGATTAGCCATAAAACATTTTAATGATATGATGCAGAAGTTAAATGACTGTCATAAAATATAAAGGTGGTTGTTTTCTTTTTCATATGAAGTAGAAGAAACTAGAGTCGCCGCCCATGCCCTGCCACGACTCTTCAGCTACTTGGGCCGATATGGGTTGTGTCTTTTCCGATTCTACCAAACGAGAACAGACCGATATCCTCGCGATTTATGTGATGATGCTGGCCGATTATTGCCATCCGTTGAACGAAACATGAACGAACAGACGAACACGGCGACCATCTCCGGACGAATCATTGGAGCGCGTTCCGTTCGTTCGAGGGCCAAAGTTTTAATGTCTTTTTCTTATTCCCTCTTTTCCGGTGTTGCGTTCACGTCGACGTCGTCGTTTCACTGCTTGGCATGGCTCGTTTTTGGCGGACATGGCACTCGACACCATCGACAACAGTGCCCGTGAAAGGCCGCGTCGAAAGCTGGATGACCGATGTCCTGCAGGAGATGAGGGCCACCAATCGATACATCAGCAAGAAGGCCATCTTCGACTACGGCAAGGAGCGGGAACGAACACGGTAAGGTTCAAGGAGATATAAGATGGGACAATTTGTTATTTTCTTTTTTTTTTTGAAAAAGGAATCATTCATAAATAACGTAAAAATCAAAGATCTGGAATTCAATCAATTTATTTATAATTGAAATAGGCCTTAGATTAACATAAAACTAAGTTTCAAGCGATATTAGATATTTGTTACGTAATTTATGAGTCCCTTCCAAACTAGCCACAACTCGGACATTAGTTTTTGTTGATATTATTGATCAACAATTGATTCACGGGAGTTCGTTGGAAGTTATTGATGGGAGTTATACTATTGGTCCAGGCCAGCAAATCATGAAGAAGTTTATCGATATTCGGTATCGTACCAACTGTATTATGACCATGTGATATATTTAGCACTGGTATTTTGACGGTCTGGTTCGGGAAAACTTTTCCTATCGTTAATATTTTGAAACCAAACGTGATGTTACGGTATCTTCTTTCAGTCCCGATTGGATCATGCTGTACCAGGGTATGGTTTGCCTTGCTGCTAACCAAGTTTGGTGGACCGCCGAAGTGGAGGAAGTTTTTGCCAAGGTGAAAAAGGGCAACAAACGAGCTATGAAGGAGTATCTTGAAGCTCAGAATCGGCAGCTTGACGACTTGGTAGTAAAAGGTAAATCCATATTGTGCTAAATAAATTTGAGACGTTTATACTAATTTAACGATTCTTCAAAGTACGAGCTGAACTATCACCTAATGATCGACTAAAGTTCAAAACGATAGCCACTATTGATGTCCATGCGAGAGATATCATAGAATCGTTTGTACGAGATAGCATCCTAGACGCTCAAGAGTTTGGGTGGGAAAGTCAGCTGAGGTAAGTGAACCAACTTAAAAATTGCCATGTTCATTCGAATATTTTTACTATGATCTTCAACAAAATAAGTTCGATTTTACATTACCTACATTCGATAATTCGGAGTCTGTTGGGTACTTTTTCTTATAGCGAAATGTGAAAGTACGAATTTTTGCATTTCTAAAGTTAAACCTCACCACAAGAATTTTTATTCAGTTATTTTTTGCTTGAAAAAAACTGTCAATCATTCCCAATACACACTTCCAGTAGACACAAAGGAACATTTGCAAATTACTCCAGTAATGCAACAGAAACTCATCACATAATTGGCAAGAAAATCAAATCACACTTCTCAACCTGGTCATCGTTAAGAGAAGAGCACTCTGGCTGGTTCTTTTATCGGAACCCAACCGAAGGTGTAAGGCCATTGCTCGGCAAACTTCAAAACAGTGAACATAGTATGACTCTTCCGGGTACAGAAAAAGCATCCCCAATATGCGGCCATAGCATGATTGCTTACTGATTCATTATTCAACAGTTTTCATTAGGCTTTTGCTTCCCTTTCTTGGCATCAGTCAGAGAGATATTTCGGTCATTCTAGACCTATCTTTTCCTCCCGGAAGTCTGAACACCGAATGTTGGACGGGAGAACGAAAGAAAAATCATTCCTCGGGAACCAATCATTCGATGATGGAAATCGAGAGCGTTTGTGGAATGCATTTCCATTTTAAGCAGCTGTGTATTTAAAGCATTGAAAGAACGTTTCCTTTTTGTTGCGTAATCAAAAACAGGACTTTTTGCTTGTGTTTGCAGCAGAATTTGACCTATGTTGATTCCCATATCACTTTAAATAATGTTGTAAGAAATAAATATAAGATAGATTGATTAGTATTTATTTCATTGCTGATGATGTTTTTGTCAGTTTTGATCTTTGACCTCTTGAAGAAAAATTCGAATCGTAAAAAACAATTTTGTAATATTTTTCTATTAAAGAATCATTTTTAAAAATTCTTTTTTACCCACGCATAACAGATTTTATTGGCTTCGGGATCCAGACAATCTCTTTGTGGTACAGTGCACAGGTAAGTATTGTTAAATCTATTTGCTTTCCGAAACTCTCATCCGAATGAGTTTGTTAGTTTGAATAAAGTATCCATTTAGAAATATATTTTTCCTAATATTTGTTCTCTTGAATACAGAATGAATATCTTCTCTAGACAAGTATCTCCAAATCTTATTTCCTTTTTTATTTCCTGCATCCATACATATCCATACACATTCAAATTCACTCGAGTTAAGAACGTGATCCACCGAAATCTGTGCAATAATTACATTCTCTACTGCTCTTTTCTTCAATGAACTATCTTCATCGTGGGTCCGTGCTCATATCAACCGGAAACTGTCTGATCCGGGTCATCGCCTTCCGGTGAACGGTGATTGGGAAACGGATGACCGTGCAGGGAAATTCGATTATGGCTACGAGTACATGGGCCTTAACGGGCGTCTCGTGATTACACCGCTCACGGATCGAATCTATCTGACAATCACCCAGGCCCTGACCATGAAGCTTGGCGCGGCACCGGCTGGTAAGTGTGGAGAGAGATCAGTTAATTGGAATTAATAATGCTCGGTCTTACCAGCTTCGATGATGTTGAGAGAGCATAGTTGATAGGGTTTGATTGTAATTATAGAATCTACTACATATATTTAAAAGTTCAGGAAGGAAAATGTTTAATTTGAATATAGAAAAAGTGCAACAAATGTGTTAAGCCACCAGGTAAAACCACCTTTAACAATAAGTACCAACCAAAAATATCGTAGTCCATTGGAATTCATTTCTTCCTCGGAAAGGGCGCCTAAACCATTATATTAGAACAACCACCCGTCGATATACGTTCAGCTACCTACTAACCGATTATCTAACCCTGTTTTCCTCCAATAACAACATCAACAACAACCCAACAGGCCCAGCCGGAACCGGGAAAACGGAAACCACCAAGGACCTGGCCAAAGCCATGGCCCTGCTCTGCGTGGTCACCAACTGTGGCGAGGGAATGGATTTTCGCGCCGTCGGAACCGTGTTATCAGGTATGTTTCGGTGGGTGTTTTATTCTGCGCTCACTTTTGGTGCTATTGTCAAACGATTGGGAATGGTGGGTTCCTACGTGTCTTGTTTTTCTGGCTGCTTTTGCTGCTTCTGTGTTGTTTGAAGCTTTGGATGTTTTTGTTTGTCCTGCCATAGATTAGAAAACTTGTGAATACGAAAAAAGGCGAATATTTTTGGATCGCTGCAGGATGTTTGTCTTTTTTATCTGACTGAACAAGTAATTTACACATTCTTTTTGTGTCATGTTTTCGATAGAAGAAAAATTGAACGTTTTTTTTTCGTAACAGGTTGGTATGTTTACAAAAATTGGCTTCAGAAATTTGAATGAACGTCATTTGCAGGCCAAGAAAAGGTTATGGTTGTACCATTTTTTTTTCTTTTCTCTCGACTGTTCCAGGCTTGTTAAGGTCTTACACGTTAACATAAAATTTATGTGACAGGGCCGATTTTGTATGCATTTCAAAAAGGTTTTGAAAAAACAAATACATCAAACTTTTAAAAAAAATACTTGAATTGAATAAGTTATCATAAACGTTTATTTTTGTTCTTTGCAGAAAAACCTTGTGATTAACATTAGCGAAACGTTTCTACTACGTACTAAAAGTAGAAAATAAAATATTTACAATTGAATTGTTTGAACCTGGCTTAAGATACAACTTATTTGAAAAGGGTCGTTATGACCAAACACTAAGTTTAATGAGAAACATTGTTTCAAATAAGCTTCTTCAGCGTTCTAAAATGGGAGCATTTTTTTTTTTTTCAAAATAGGATGTTTCATAGTTGCGCTCGCAACTGTCACAACCAAGGCTGGTGAATTTCAGTCGATTTCGTTCGATCCTGACCAACGTTTAGTAGTCAATGTTATGGAAAGAATATCAAAGTCGTCTACGAGTTGAATGACCATGCTACAAAATCAGTCAGGTAGCAATGTCAATACTGAATGACATTTTTGTACTCCAATCGCATCACACATATGGTCATCTTTCTATTTCATTTTTTGGCTGTTTTGGGAGGTATTTTACGTTATAAGTTGGGCAACAGTTGAAAATATGTATGTAGTTGCTGGCTGTAAGAAGAAAAAAGTCGTTGAAAGCATGATGTTGTTCATTCAACTTGGTCATGACATTGTTACTCATTTCGCTGACCAAAAATGTGCGAACGAACAAAAAAATGGAATGTGATTGTTCAGATAAGCTCCTTTAAACTCAGAACGGATCTATCGATGTGTAGCCTTCCAAGTTTGTTATCTTCGCGTTTCGATACAGCCGGGGTTTGAATCAGCATCTCAATTGCTATGGAAAACTGGCCAACTGGCTGACATTTTTGCAATTCTAGTATGCACTCAGTCTGTTTAAGAAGAGGATACAGGTACACAAGAGCAAACGAGGCCCTCAGAGCCAATGGGCTATAAGTGTCAAAACTTTCAGTTTAAGTTAACGATTCTTCATATTTCAAACATTATTTGGTAAATTTTTTAGATTTTCGAATTTTTTTTAGTACCTTAACGCTTGAAAAAAAAATACCATTTTTGAAAGAAAATATATGGAAAATGGCCTAACACAAAAACTTTAAAGCGTTTTTTTATGCCCTTGTATCCTTTTGGCTCCCAAAGGCCTCATATCTAAATGTTGCCTGACAGCCAGACCGCTCTTCGGGCGCTTAGTACGTTCCCATGTTACTCTTAGCTAGTATTTTTTTTGTTTCGATTATAGTCGTTTTACCATCTTTATGGCATTCGCGACTTTCTCCTAGCTAGTATGAAAGTGTATTGTTACACTGAAAAACCTTGGCATAAGCAACAGGCATTTATTCTGGGTTCCAGGCCAATGTGGTATTTTAGGGAACAAAGAAGCAAACCAACTGGTTAGGGAAGGATCTCAGGGTCCGTTGATTGGGCCTGAACCTTGTCTATAGAGCTCAAGAAATTGAATAGCCAGTTTCCAACTGGAGAACAGCGACGGAAGCAACTCAGGCAAAAAGCTTCATTGAATCAAGGGCACGGCTCTCCAAAACATGTTAAACTTAAATAGGCACGAGTTGAGCATCTCAATTATCGTATCTTTTACGATTTTCTGTTGGCTTGGATGTTAACATTTAGAAAAAAGTGTAACTGGGGATAAGCCTTGCCCCCTTAGGAAAATGATCATTTTGCAACAACTGAATGCGAATTTTGTTCTTTTTCCTTCACAGAATCGTTGCTTAGATTGTCTTTGATAAGATATCTACACTGTCAGTTTTTTTTTTTGTTTCGATTATAGTCGTTTTACCATCTTTATGGCATTCGCGACTTTATCAACGTTGCAGTTGGCGGATCGTTATTGAAAAACTATCCGGTACAACTGTGTTCGATATTTACTCTTGGGCTCGAACTCGCGGACATCGGCTCAGGAGACAACAGACTTGCCAACTGAGCTATATCACAAGCCCCCCTGCACTGTCAGTGATTTCATATTTTCATATTGATTCATAAAAACAGTGACAAAAACAGTATTCATAAACTAAGGGGGGGGGGGGGGGGTTGGTAAGACCGGCACCTAGAATTGGTAATTAATTTTTTCAACATGAGCTGAACCGATTTACATCCAAAAACCGCTCAATGAAAGATAATACTATTCTGTACAATACAGATAAGTATGGCATTTATCAGTTTACCGGTTTCGGAGAATTTACCAAAACAAG
Organism: Uranotaenia lowii; assembly: GCF_029784155.1. NCBI lineage: Eukaryota > Metazoa > Arthropoda > Insecta > Diptera > Culicidae > Uranotaenia > Uranotaenia lowii. The sequence goes on from NC_073691.1 coordinate 212,628,498, forward strand.
TTCCAAAATTTGGAATCAAGAAACTACACATCACACGACACATAAAATTACACTTAAATGCAGTGATAAGCTCAAGTGATGTTGAATGTTTTATAAGGTCGTCCACATTCCTCGTGGGCAGCTAAGTGGAAGGTTAAGTTGGTTCAGGTAGAGGGGGTGGGGTGTTACGTGTCCAGGGTTTAAACAACATTTTTTAAGAGTTTTCAAAGATGCTTGTCCTTTAAACAGGAGTGTTCTAAATTGCCAATATCTTGAATACATGAAATTTCTATGGTCTTGAAACATAAACACATAGAATAATCAGTTTTCTGATTATTTCAAACAGGTCAAGCAGGTGCTGCATGAGCTCCGCTTTCTGATTCAATTTAAAGATGATCTCTCATGGTTCTTGTTTCGAGCTTGCCACCTTCCTCAACAGATAATTCTTTAATGTGGTCCTGGGGATCCAAAAGTCTTGAGGCACTTTTGACAGAAGCCCCACAAGCGATAGCCTCTTTCGCCAGGGTAAAGCTCTCTTGGGTCTAACTACCACGGGTCGTTTTTATTTGGTACTTGAAAGGCATCTGAAATAGGAGAAAATATGTTTCACAAACAATGCCGGGCTTACCCCCCTTAAAGAGTGACGGTTTTACCCCCACATGCATATTTTTAAGAATAAAATTTGTACCACTTAAAAGATTTAATTTACCTCAACTAGAATCTCAGCAATAACCAACAAGGAAAGATACGTACTGCATACCAACAACAACGGATTTGGAGCTTTTTTCGCGAATAGGCGATGGCAGCGGTGCCGAATTTGGGTGATTGTTTTCCACTGGTGCAAGTGGGATGCAGCTAAAATTTCACCCAACTCCCAACTGACAGATCTAACGGGTTTTTCTTAAGGAGAGAAAGAACAACTTTTTGATTTCATTGCCCATTGAACCTTAAATTCCGCACCCGAAAAATTACAGTCGATTGCGCATCAGCGGCATTTCGGATTGTTTTGACTAATAATCAAAGGTTTGAAGAACCTCTTAGCTGAATGAAAGTATTATTTCAAAGTAGTCGAAGATTCCTTTGAATTCAGCTACAGTATTTGAAAGACCCAAATACTAGTATTTCACTAGCTACTTGCTAGCATCCTCAGTGGGTTATCGACTGAAGAAAGTGTATCATTTCCCTCCCTTAAATTGTCCAAGCTAGGTAGCTCTGAATTATTTGTAGGTAAAAAGAACCTTCGAATGCTCGGCAAATTTGCCGTTGTCAGTTTCTTGGGCCTACCTACCCTTTTCTGGGTGTCGTCAGGTAGATTATTATTGTTACCCGTCCTATTTTGGGCGTTGTTAGGTAAATTATATTTCTTCTTACCTAAGAACTTGAACAGCCAACTATGACCTGGTCCGTTGTCTCCGTTCAACAGATTAGCTGAATTTTGATTGAAAATTTCAATACTTTGGTATCATCTTTTAGAAAAAATAAATTTGCAATTAGGTCAATTTATCGCTGTATTTGGTAATTGTTTTATTGTGATCGCTGCCAGAGCAGTTTGATACGTAATATGATCGATCAGTTTTATCGATCATGCACTGTAACGTGTTTTCGGAAACTGGCCCATGCGTTTTTGGTTTCCCACATCTAGCACATTCTTTCAGTGCGACCATATGCCTTGTAAACTGTCATGTAATAAATATCATGAATGACTAGATTATTTTTGTAATGACGTTTGTGTGATAAGATGATTTTTCAACAAATGATTTTTAAGCAACCGTAGTTATTCGATTGCGCCGAAAGTTATCATAAATCATACTTTAAAGATCCTAAGCTTTCTTCACAACCCTCAATTGAACCGCTCTAGAGTTCACATACTGTTATCGAAACGTGTTAGGGTATCTTTCGTCCACGCCGCTACGTTGGCTTTCAGGGCCGACCAAACACAGCCCGGTTTGACTTGCCAACTTAATTTAGGCAAACAATCAATATCAATCGTTTTCACCAAAACCGTGCAAATGTTGATCGTAGGTATTGAACCTTCGACGCCTTCCTGTCCTGGGTCCTTTTCCCGGATGGCCAGAACCAGTTATAGTCTCTCAACGAACCGAAATGCAATGGCCACCAACAACACGCCACCGAACGTCGAGATAAATTGAATTAACGTTGCAAGCCTCGTCGAGATGCAAACCATATTATCACCTCGCACCAGCACCGAACAACTTTCCAAAGCGTAGGAAATGCAATTTGAATTTTATAAAACGGTCCAATGCGATTACGGAATTCCTGCTGCCCAGTGGCAGTTGCGTTTTGTGGGTCTGGGCGCTATTTGGTAGGTATTTGCACTTCAGCTACCAAAAACTCAAATCCCCGGCACCAAACAGCCAATAACAATAATGGCAGCAAAGCTGTGCATACCAATGCAACGAATGGGTTGAGAAGGTTAACGCTCAATCTGTCCCATGAATAATTCTAGAGGAATTCAAAATCAGATTGGATTCCTTTCAGGCATGTTGATGGACTTAAGTCAGAGACGTCTATGTACTAGTTTTCTGCAATCATTAGAGGCAAAGGAAATAAGAACAAAAGTGTTTTCATCGAATTTGTGTAACTTTTAAGGATATAATTAATTAACGAGATAAACCAATTACCAAAATCTTTAAGATCACTTTCTCAAAATTGTCTCGTTAAGCTGAAAATACCTTAATTTATTCCTTAAACGGAATTTTGAACCTTTTTGTTTCCTCAAGCCCAAGTTCTCGGGCCAAAATTTGTGCAAATTAACACAACATGTGTCTTTCGGGGAACGAATCCAATTGGCACCGCAGCCACATCCCTTGGGTCGTGCTTAGCCCGGATGGCTGGCGCGAATCTATCTCGGAAGCACAAACTGTCACCGGCAGCAGAAGCAACAACAGCAGCCACAAACGGACACAATCAATCCCAATCGAATTGCAACTATACGTTTTAAGCAGGGAAATGTTGCCTCGTCGCCGTCGCCATTCTCCATCGTCAACAGCCAAAAGTTTCGGCGAACCCAATATGCATGCAAACAAAATCCATTTCTGGCAGTTTGGGACACCATCAACTGGCAATAAGCAATCACGGAAAGGGTGGAGAGGGGTCAAGGCGGCGGGGCGCATCCCTCGACAAATGGCACCATTCTGAATATCCTTCCCAACTCTCTTCCAGGACTGTCACAGTGCGGAGCTTGGGGCTGCTTCGACGAGTTTAATCGGATTGACATCTCGGTCCTGAGCGTAATCTCAACGCAGCTGCAAACAATCCGAACGGCCCTCGTATCCAACCGAAAGACATTTATGGTGAGTTTTAGTGGCTAGTCCTAAGCGTTTGCCATGGCCTGGTAGAGGGATTTGTTTTTTTCCTCTCTGAAAATTGATTGTGGCAACATTGACAATTGTCCCCGGACTTCATGTCAAATGATCGAATCGCCCTCCTCTTCTCTTGCAGTTCGAAGGGTACGAAATCAATCTGGATCCCAAGGTAGGGATTTTTATAACGATGAATCCGGGCTATGCGGGACGTACGGAGCTGCCGGAATCTGTGAAAGCATTGTTCCGACCCGTGACCTGTATCATGCCGGATTTGGAGCTGATCTGTCTGATTTCACTATTTTCGGACGGGTTCATGAAGGCCAAGGTTCTGGCCAAAAAAATGACAGTCCTATACAAGTTGGCACGGGAGCAGCTATCGAAGCAGTACCATTACGATTGGGGTCTCCGGTCTCTGAATGCGGTGCTCCGGATGGCCGGTGTCAATAAACGCAAATCACCGGAGATCAATGAAACGGCCACTCTCATGAGGACCCTGTTCGATATGAATTTTCCCAAGTTTGTCTTTGATGATGTACCACTGTTTAATGGATTGATGAAGGTGAGTCGGTGACGATAAATTTTGGGGTAACACGATTTATCCCGGCCGGGAGGGTTCGTGACAGTTCAATCCATTTTCAGGATTTATTTCCGGGTGTGGACTACCCACGTGTTGGCTATCCGGAATTTACCGAGGCGGTTCGCAACGTGCTGGAAACCGATGGCTACATCATTCTGCAGAATCAGGTATGTCATTGACGTTTGTTGAAAGAAGTTGTAGAGATTTTTATTGAACTTATTTTTTATTTTATTTTCATTTAATTGCAATCGGGTAAACACTAAGCAAACCTTACATCGCATCTGACAAAAATGACAAAAATGACAAAAATGACAAAAATGACAAAAATGACAAAAATGACAAAAATGACAAAAATGACAAAAATGACAAAAATGACAAAAATGACAAAAATGACAAAAATGACAAAAATGACAAAAATGACAAAAATGACAAAAATGACAAAAATGACAAAAATGACAAAAATGACAAAAATGACAAAAATGACAAAAATGACAAAAATGACAAAAATGACAAAAATGACAAAAATGACAAAAATGACAAAAATGACAAAAATGACAAAAATGACAAAAATGACAAAAATGACAAAAATGACAAAACTGACAAAAATGACAAAAATGACAAAAATGACAAAAATGACAAAAATGACAAAAATGACAAAAATGACAAAAATGACAAAAATGACAAAAATGACAAAAATGACAAAAATGACAAAAATGACAAAAATGACAAAAATGACAAAAATGACAAAAATGACAAAAATGACAAAAATGACAAAAATGACAAAAATGACAAAAATGACAAAAATGACAAAAATGACAAAAATGACAAAAATGACAAAAATGACAAAAATGACAAAAATGACAAAAATGACAAAAATGACAAAAGTGACAAAAGTGACAAAAATGACAAAAATGACAAAAATGACAAAAATGACAAAAATGACAAAAATGACAAAAATGACAAAAATGACAAAAATGACAAAAGTGACAAAAATGACAAAAATGACAAAAATGACAAAAATGACAAAAATGACAAAAATGACAAAAATGACAAAAATGACAAAAATGACAAAAATAACAAAAATGACAAAAATGACAAAAATGACAAAAATGACAAAAATGACAAAAATGACAAAAATGACAAAAATGACAAAAATGACAAAAATGACAAAAATGACAAAAATGACAAAAATGACAAAAATGACAAAAATGACAAAAATGACAAAAATGACAAAAATGACAAAAATGACAAAAATGACAAAAATGACAAAAATGACAAAAATGACAAAAATGACAAAAATGACAAAAATGACAAAAAAGACAAAAATGACAAAAATGACAAAAATGACAAAAATGACAAAAATGACAAAAATGACAAAAATGACAAAAATGACAAAAATGACAAAAATGACAAAAATGACAAAAATGACAAAAATGACAAAAATGACAAAAATGACAAAAATGACAAAAATGACAAAAATGACAAAAATGACAAAAATGACAAAAATGACAAAAATGACAAAAATGACAAAAATGACAAAAATGACAAAAATGGCAAAAATGACAAAAATGACAAAAATGACAAAAATGACAAAAATGACAAAAATGACAAAAATGACAAAAATGACAAAAATGACAAAAATGACAAAAATGACAAAAATGACAAAAATGACAAAAATGACAAAAATGACAAAAACGACAAAAAATTACAAAAATGACAAAAATGACAAAAATGACAAAAATGACAAAAATGACAAAAATGAAAAAAATGACAAAAATGACAAAAATGACAAAAATGACAAAAATGACAAAATGACAAAAATGACAAAAATGACAAAAATGACAAAAATGACAAAAATGACAAAACTGGCAAAAATGACATAAGTTTCAAAAATGGAAACCATTCAAATAGAAACGGAAATCTGAAATTTGGAGGAAATTATCTTTTGACAAATTTTTCAAGCATTTTCTCGTTTGTACCTGGCAGCAAACTGGAAGATTGAAAATAAAATCATTGAAGCGCTTCCAGAGTTAAAAAGAACAACCATGTTCGTTATTTTCAGAACCAAAAATCAAATTTTCTCATAGGTACATCCTAAAAATTAAAACGTCAGTTTAATTCTGCAAAAATCCATGGATAAGTTTTGAACCAAAGCGAAGCTTCAAAGACCTCAGGGTTTGAGAAGTTCAAAACAGACCCAAAAAAAACTAAGTTTATAACCTCATGTCATTTTCAAATAATTTTAAAAAATTCTTTAAGTTTTCACACATAGGTTTGCTTCTATAATTAACTCAACACTATGAGATACCTTGCTTACCAGAATGTCCAATTTCACTCCTACTTGTTCAATATTTGAGTCATATTCAATCGATTTTCGCTGATGTAGTACCCTAAAATAAAATAATGTTCCAAATGGTTTTGTTCTTGATATTTATTAAATTATTATTGAGTTTTACCTCAATTTGCCCGAATATCGGCTTTATTATTGGTTACAAATTTTGAAATGAATCGGTCATATTTTGCCTGATATTTAGCCGGATTTATTTGGACTGGATACGTGTGAAAAACATTCTCGAAGTTTACCTATTACCCTCTTTTAACTATGAATATGACCAAGGCATTGGTACAGTCATGACCATTCAAAGTGTTCAGTTTAACAGTTTAATGATTAAAAAAATAATTTTTAATAAAAATGTGTTTTGTTTGTTACAATAATGATACAACTAACCGCTTAACTTCTCTTACAAAAAATACCGACAGGTTGATAAAGTGATTCAACTGTACGAAACGATGATGACACGTCATTCAACCATGATCGTAGGTCCAACGAGTGGCGGAAAAACAGTTGTTATTAGTACCCTCATAAAGGCTCAAAGCAATCTTGGCCTCCCAACCAAGTGTACGATGTTGAATCCCAAGGTATAGTATTAAGTTTTCTTATGTATAGTGGTGAAATTTGCGATTTCAAATCGCCAATTGCCATTGATAATATTTTGAAAAAAAGAATAAGCGTTAATTTGAAATGTTGCCAATGAATAAACTGTTCATCAAAGCATTCAGATATAATTTATTCGTGGTTAAATCTGCGCAATCGGTCCCTTCTGTGTAACGGTTACCGAAATTTCATTCATCGCCTAAGTACATCGGTGGCTTCAAGTTGAATTTATCAATATGACGCACAGAAAAGCATTAGGACATATAATACCGCCTCTCTGTGTCTGCCACCGCGTCCATGGATTTAAATAAACTCTAATGAAAACTAGTCGAGCACTCTGGAACTGTTTCATAATAAATTCAACAGGATGATTATTTCTGGCGATGCTCCAGCACGGTTGCGAAAAAGCAGTTGGCGTGGTAAATAATCAAATTCACATCATTCTACAAATTAAAAAATGTTTAAATGAAGAATCATTTAACACAAAGCAAAATAATATGATCGATCAAAACATTTTATGCAACAACAAGAAAAAAGAATGAAATACAAGGATACCCTAGTAAATTTTGATCACAGTGCAGCGAGAAGAGCTTTTCCCGGAAAATGATCCAATAATCCAAACGTTTGCCATGTTTATCACGAATCTCCAGCTCGATGACCCTCTCTCTGCTGCTCTATAAATACATCCAAAATGGGTATTCCAAGCTGATGCACATTTGTGTGCAATCTGATTACGAGATATCGAAATTTGAATTTTCTGAGAGCCCCTTCCACCTCCTCCAAATGAAAACTGAGTCTCAATGAATAGATGGCAATGTGGCTTGCATTCATTGCTTTTTACAGTTTGCCAGAATAAAACCTTTTAATTTCACAGTTATTGAACTCCTTGTTGCTGCTCGGAAACGATGAATAGGGAAATCCGTACATGTGCTTGGATTTCCATACAGAACTAAGGATACTCTCGGTGAATGCTCCATAGACTATCCGAGTTGGTACGAGCACTGGTCGTCCTATTGGAATATCGCAATATGTACGCCTCAGAGCGTTGTTCAAAGCTGAAGGATTGATCCCATACCGGGAGGCGTCTGGCCTTCCCATATTGATGAGTATAAATTGAAATTGGGCTCTTTACCGATAAGAGCCAGCAGCCAGCCCACACACTCAAGCTAGCTGGGGACGTTGAACAGACGGATGAATGAATGAATGAATGAATGAATCAACCGATGCAATACATCACACAAAAGTTCGGTAGCAAAAGAGCAGGTCCATTTCCATCAGCTAAAAATGCAGCATCAGAAATCTCTTCACCAAAAATTGCACCCTTGCTAAATGTTAACTTTTTCTCCTTCTGTTGGTCTTAGCAGAAACAAAAAAAAAAACATAAAAGTGAAGCACCAGAATTTGATTTTTTTTTCTCTTCTTTTACTCCACAAAGGCTTGCTCGGTGGTTGAGCTGTACGGTTATCTGGATCCGAACACCCGCGATTGGATAGATGGTTTGTTTTCGAACATTTTCCGCGAAATGAATCGACCAGCGGAGGAAAATGTAAGTATTGGGATATAGCGAACGCCGTCTTTCATCTTTAACCCGTTGATTAATTTTTATGATTGATTTTTTTTGAGGGTGTACTGTTCATTGTTCAATCTTTCGTTTTTAGAATTTTTTTGATCAAAGGATATTAAAAAGGTGCCGTCAATTAAAAGACTTTCGTCACCCGAATGTTCGTCATTGAAAATATTATGATAAGATGCCTGAAATGCTTTTTTCTCTGAGTAATTTTAATTTTTCTCGGAAGTTCTATAAAAATGTTTTGACAATGTAGAGCACCTATTAAGCCTAGCGGAAAGACTGGCGCGAGTCTGATATTGGTATGCCAGGCGTACTGGGTTCGATTTCCGGTATCGGTAAGAAAACTTGGGTTCGAACCCCATAAGTTACCGACAGGTGAAATGAGTTTCCTCTTATAACTGGCTGTATAATACGAATGTTCAATCAGTTGCCAGCTGGACAGGTATATACACGGATGCCAGAATACCTGTGAGTAAACTAGCCCACCTGACTGACTCGTTCTTCCAAAATATACCTCAATCAACACACGTAATCCATAACAGTTCATACGAAGCTATGGGGTCCGGGTATGGTGTACGCGCTGCATTGGAGATTTGTCTTACTTAATAATCTAAGAATGCATGTAAGCACATACTTAGGCACAAACTGCTGTAAATCCGTGTATATCAGGGCAGCTGGCAACTGATTGAACAGTCCCATTATGATGCCAGTTATAAGAGTAAACACATCTTACCTGACGGACACTTATGGAACCTAAAAGTTTTCTTGCCGATACCTGGAATCAAACCCAGTACGCCTGGCATACCAAAACCAGAAGTCTATCCGCTAGACCGCATCAGCGCTACAGCAAAAACGTTCAAATGTCACATAGCTAATTTCTGCTCTCCAAACTCTCGATTTAGGAACGCCGCTACGTATGCTTTGACGGCGATGTGGATGCCCTATGGATAGAGAACATGAACTCAGTAATGGACGACAACAAGCTGCTGACGTTGGCAAACGGAGAACGAATTCGGCTCAACAGCTACTGCGCGCTGCTATTTGAAGTTGGTGATCTTGCTTACGCTTCTCCAGCCACGGTATCACGAGCCGGTATGGTATACTTGGACCCTAAGAATCTCGGCTATGAGAGTTATTGGCAGCGATGGGTTTTGAAACGATACGAAAGTGAGCGGGAGATGCTTTCGAAAATGTACGAACGCATTATTTCGCTCGCCATCGACTACATTTTGGAAGGAATTGATGGTAACAATCAGGAAGACCCGCTTAAATTGGTGATCCCTCAGACAAACTTGAACATGGTGACCCAGTTTTGTTATTTTTACGATGCAATGTTTCCCAAAAGTGGAACTGTTTGTCCTTTCGAAGAAGATGTAGTTGAATGTGGATTCATCCAGTGTCTGTATGCTTCCTTAGGAGCAGCTCTGTTGGAAGATTCCCGTTTTAAGTTTGATGATTTCGTCAAAAGAAACTTGGAAATGATCAATGTCGAAGATACTCCTGAAGTGCCGGCAAAAGCTGGACAAGTCCCGTCATTGAAACCGACGCTTTACGATTACTTCTTCGACAGGGAAAAGAAACAATGGATTGCGTGGGAGTGGGTCGTTCCAGAATATATTCATAATTCGCAAATGGCTTTCAGTGAAATTCTAGTCCCAACGACAGACACCCTGCAAGCTGAATGGATTCTAAGATCAATGAACGACGTAAGCTTGATAATTGAAGCTTGAGTGTTGATCAAAGTAATACCTCAACTGTTTTTCTTACTTTAGATTCGACATCCTATTCTTCTAGTTGGTGATACGGGAACTTCAAAAACAGCGGTCATTTCCAGTTTTCTTAGACAGTTGAACAAAGAAACTTTTGTAAGAACCCCTTTGAAATTAATTTATCTGAAAACATTTATTATACCGTACACAATTTATTTGACAGATCATCTTGAATTTGAATTTTTCGTCGCGAACTTCTTCGATGGATGTTCAGAAGACAATCGAGGCTGCCGTTGATAAGCGCACCAAGGATATCTACGGACCTCCGGTAGGGAAAAAACTTGTGGCCTTCATCGACGACATGAATATGCCTCAGGTAGACAGTTATGGAACTCAGCAGCCGATAGCTTTGCTGAAGTTGCTCTTCGAAAGAGGTGGCATGTACGATCGTACCAAAGATCTCAGCTGGAAATGGTTCAAGGATATGTGTAAGTTACATTTTAACTTAATCAAAGGGTTCTTACTTACTTCCTTCAATTTGATAAATTTTTCAGCCTTCATCGCTGCTATGGGTCGCGCCGGAGGAGGCCGCAACGATGTTGATCCCAGGTTCATTTCGATGTTCTCGGTTTGCAACGTCATCTTCCCGAGCGATTCAACATTGGCCCACATCTACTCGTCAATTCTCAAAGGACATCTGCAACCGTTCGCGGAGGAAGTTTCAGCCCTGGCAGATGTTGTGGTAGAAATGACACTTAATTTGTTCAAATCGTTGATCGTCAAATTGCCTCCAACGCCTTCAAAGTTCCACTATATATTCAACCTGAAAGATCTGTCTCGAATTTATGCCGGCATGCTTCAGATTCACCCAACATACTACAAGGAAGTGCAACAACTGATTCGAGTCTGGCGCAACGAATTCCAACGTGTTATCTGTGATCGGTTGATCAATGCAGATGACCAAGAACTGATGATCCAACAAATTTCCGAGGAAGTATCGAATAAATTTCCTCCACCGAAACCTGTTCCTCGGCGTACGATTATCGGTATACCGGAAGGTCGAACCGAATCAAAATGGCTTGAACCAAATGTCGGAGAGTATGTTTTGAACGATCCTTTGCTTTTCGGAGATTATAGGAACGCAGTGAATCCAGCAGAACCCAGATTTTACGAAGATCTGTTAGACTACGAGGCTGTATTTTTCCTGTTTCAAGAAATTTTAATGGAGTACAACGAACAGAAATCCAAAATGAACTTAGTTCTTTTCGAGGACTGTTTAGAGCACTTGACTCGAGTCCATCGTGTACTTCGGATGGATCGAGGTCACGTTATGCTAGTCGGTGTGGGTGGATCTGGCAAACAGTGCATAGCCCAGCTGTCTGCTTTTGCTGCCGAATGCGAAGTATTCCAAATTGTTCTCAGCCGGGGTTACAATGAAACATCTTTCCGGGAAGATTTGAAAGTCTTGTTCAATAACGTCGGTGTTAAAAACCAGAAAACCTGTTTCATTTTCAAAGCTGCCCAGGTAGGAATTTAACAAAATTTTCAATCATCTCTTGAGTTATGAATAGAACTATTTATTTGCAC
>NC_073691.1:212640680-212737354 GCF_029784155.1 Uranotaenia lowii
TGGCTACTGGTGGATGACAACGGCTAACCCTTGTCCTCCCGAAGCAGATAGCAGAATTAGACAAGGTTAGAATGCTGCTCCGGCAGCCGGAATCAGCAAACCAGCCAGCCATCCAACGGGAGCTGCTGTTAGGTTGCCATCAACCAGCCGACTAGAAGCTAAATTAAGTGTGACTTACTTGAAAATGGTGTCAACATTAATTAGTATTTTAACTTTCTCCGCAAACACGTAGGATATCTGGCCCAAAAGGATCAGCATATTCTGGTCCTTGCTGTAGTAGTTCGACATGGTCCAAATGTGCCGCAGGATGATCGTTACGTTCGGAATAATGGATAGGATGAAGTTGAAGTCTTCGTCGTTTTTGATTTTCTGTTGAAAGGGAAAGAACATGGCTGATGATAATGACATAAAAAGTAATTTTCGAACATTTTTCGGATATCAGCCGAAGCAAAGTGTTGGGAAACGTTCGCTATCCATCCATGTGGCTAATGAACGTTCCCGGGTTTGTTGGGTCGGGTGTGGATAGCTGCTGACATGAGATGTTAATTTATCAGAAATTAAATTAGGATGGTAAACTTTCTCTTTCGATTATTCCGTTCAATGAGACTTCCGAATGACCAACTTTCGGGCGACTATCATCGCCATGGAAAAGTGTTACGTCGATGAAGACTTTTACGTCATACATCAGAATTGATCCCTCTTTTCCCAGAATAGCTAACCAATAACGCCATGGTAATCCTCTAGCAGTAATATTTTCCGTAATCTAAACTCTCTTCCTCCAATTCAGCAGATTTTGCAATCGCTTCAATTGAAACTAATGCGTTTGGCCATTCGGGGGAATTGAGAAGACTTTCAAAATCCTTTCCCTTCAATTTTGCCCCACAATGGCAGAACACCGAGAAAAGGGCTTTAGAAGTTGAATTGAAACTATCATCATTTGAACTATTTTTTCTGTTGTTTAGTTCGCTCTGTTAGCCCGGCTGGGTTTACTCTTTCCAGTGGGGAGATGCAGAAGTTGTGCAAAACTGCAATCGTTATCATGGCCATTGTTGCCAAACCAGAATGGGTATAGCTTTTCAACTCCCTCATCGGTAACAAACTCTCAGGCAAACCCATCTACTTTACGGTCAAACGAAATTGCGGCAAAATTTACGATGATGATTAGCAAATTTGCCCCGTTTGGTTTGGGAGCAGCATTTTGGCAAAGACTAAAGTTTTAGCAGCACACCCACACCGACACCGGTATAGCTTACCAATAGATACTTTTGCAGCATTGCTAGATGTTCTACGTTGTCCTTGGCCAGGCAGAGGGCTTCCTTGAGATCCTTGAAGTGACTCGGCCAGGCTTTCATTATTGGACTTTCGCTGTCTTTAAGGGAATCTGATGGAAATTGAAAGTAGAAAAAAACATGACATTATTACTAAGCACGTTACAGATAACACTAGGAAACAGCATTTTTGATGCCTATGTTTCCACAACTGTTTTTAGAAGATTTTGTTTTGGTCATATTGCGTGTGGAAATTTTCCAATTTATAGATTTGGAGTTAAGTCGATTTTTGATAACTGATGAACCAACAAACCTATATGAAAACAATAACCGATTTTGAATCCATTCAATCAAGGATTCACATTTTGCCTAGATATTATAAATTCAGAGATATATGATCGGGATTCGACCAGACCGAACTGAACGCCATAAACTTGATTTCGAAAATATCGAGTTAATGTTTACAGCTCTACCAATTCAAATCATTTCATTATATATCTCATTTGTTCATTTTACCATATCATTTAGACTCTTATAAAGCCATCGAGGCTGGTCGATTTATGATTACACAAGAAGCAGAAAACTGAATTTTAATAGCAATATGTGGGGGTTAAACGTCCCCTGAGGTTCCAAGCATTCCAAGCGAAATGCTCCAGATTTGTCCAGATTATTTCACTTCATTTGCAAAAACGAACAAAAATTCTAATTTAGTCATTAGAATTTTGAATTATTGTCAAATTTTGTAAAATTAAACATGAAAGATTTTTTGGAATGATGATTTTAAATTGGCGGATGTGGTTTGATTAAAAAAACAATTTATGAAGTATTCAAGTGTTCTTCTTGATGTTGATGGAATAAATTCAAAACATGCCTGGATATTAGCCGGAGTTTAAGAAAAATTAAAAAATATGCCCGGATTAACAAAAGTTTTATGATAGAATAGCCTGGGTTTGCATTTCAGACAAAAAAAATATTCATATTCCATTTTTCATATTAAAACCAATTTTAAGGTTTGGATTAAAAAATTTATCCTGAATTCTTGTGAAGAATTGAAACACAAAAAATGTTCATAATGTTTTTACGAAAAAATTATCAAAAAATATAATAATTGAAAACCATAAATTCAGAATTCAAAGAATATATTTTTGATAAAATTTTCGCATAATGTTTCTTAATTCATAGAAAATCTTATCTGCAATTTATATCCAAATTTTTATTTTAGTTCAAAATGCAAAATTCAGTCTAGGAATTAAAATTCAAAATTGAGATTGAAAATCAGCTCGAATTTTTGTTTAATATTCAAAATCAGCATATTAATGTAACAATTTCATTAAAAACACAAACCTGGTTCAAATCACAAATATTGAATAAGATATGGATCCATTTCCAGGTATTTGTTTTCTCCAAATATCTTTATTCCAATTTTTAAAACTTTGTGCACAGAATTTTGATTATGAAATATAAAATAATTAATGATAACTTTTTTGTTGATAAAAGAACTTGTATTCAATCGTAAGGAGAAGTTCAGCTGAAAGTATTTTTGTTTGGTTTGCTGTTTAAAATTATTTATATGCAGAATCTTCAGAACAAAATTAAAGATGAAGTTGAAATTTTGTCAAAATTGCCGTATTCTGCTAAAGTGCGAATAACAAACAAAAAAAAATCTTCTAGAATTTTTTTAAGTGCAAATTACTCGCAATCTTCGTGTAAGTTAATCATTGAATTAAAACCTTTAACTTCCAAATCTTTGCCAAAAAAGTGTACAAATTGATTAAATGATTTTTTATCCATTTTCAAAAATATTTAATGAACGAGAGCTGCTAGAAAAAAAAATTAGCATATTTGTAATACACGCCCCCACATTAGTCAGAATCAGTTCTTCAGTTTTCAGTTTTCATCTCGGAGAAATGTGAATTTTGTTGCTTTGTGTGATATATTGTTAAGCACACCCATAGAAGAGGTTGCAAAAATCCAATGCCTTATTTAGCAAATCTCTGAGCCGAAAATGCGTTCAAAAGTGCCAAAGATGATAAGATTGAAAAAGCTCTACTGGCATAAAGATTCAAGCTCACAAGGAAAATGATGCATTCAAGCAAAACAATAAAAACTTTGAAAAAAAAAAGACATACACCGTCTTAGCCGATTTAGGCTTTACAGACTGAATAAATGACGCGGACAACTTAAGATTAACATTTAACACCCAGTACCGAGATGGGAACAGCGATGGAAACGAAATGATTTCGATTCGATCAACGTTTAGTCGCAACGTCGCAAGATCTCGGTATGTTACAAACCAAGAGCGAACTCAATCCCGTCGGCAGCTGAATCGAGTTGGCATGATGATGGTTGAATACCTACATGCAACATTTTGGGAGTGATGTAGCTCCGAGAAGGATGCTACTCTCTATGCTCGGACTTGAATAAATTCCTACGTACCTACGCGTCGCTCGCGTAGAGTGAGTGAGTTGCACACGATTGGACCCGATCGCAAGTTGTAACACACCGTGATCGGGGAAACTCGAGACTTGTACACTTTGGGATTTACCTACATCTTGTTGCAACCACTCCCAAAGTTCGGCACTTGTTGGTTAGGTAGGATGGCTAGGATTTGTTTTGCTCTCGAGTTACCCAACCGCCCGGGTATGGATAGATACAAAAAAAACATACGCACGGGCGTTGTTCTATGAGAAATTTGTTTGGAACTTTTTAAATCTTCCCATGCCGTTTGCAAAGTTTCCGTTAACACTGATGTCGTTTTTTTATTTTATTCGTAGTTTGTAGTCGTTCCACTTGCTATAGAATGTTTTCAATATGTATAATGTTAGATTTATTGGGTACGTAATTTATTCTTGTTTCTCAACATTTAAAAACTGGTTCAATATGTTTTCGTAAATAAGCCGAAGCTGGCTTTGAAAAGAGTACCAAAAAAGAAACACATTAAAAAATGCAAACACACACAGGCTTATTGTATTAAACTGATTTTACAATAATTGTAATTGTTAAGAACAAATTTATACTAAGGTGCATAAATGGGCGAGGGTTCAACGGAAATTTTGACCGCTATTTCAGAAAATTTGGTTAAAAAAAATTCAGACAAAAAATCCATTCATTGCTTTGCTTCACTGTATCTCAATTTAATTTAATATTTTGTCTATTTTATTGGTTTACCAAGTTTGCCAATGTTGTGAATTTTTTAAATTTTTTCAATAGGTTATATTTCCTCTATTTTATCAATGCTGTCAATTTAGTCAGTTTGTTTACTTTTGTATTTTTTTTTCAATTGATTCCATTTTGCGAAATCGGCCAATATGTATTATCAAAGCAGTTTATTTTGTCAATTTTTTTTTTCAAATTTATTCAACTAATTAATTTGGTCATTCTGATGATTTCTTAATTTATGGTCATTTTTAAGTTCTAATATTTTTGTCATTTTTAAAATTGTTGTCAATTTTCACAATTGGGTCAATTTTGTAACTTTGTAAACTTTGAAAAAAATATCAATTTGTCTATTTTGTCTTTTGAAATACTTGAATTTTTTTCTTCAAATTTTGACGATTATGTTAATTTTGTCAATTATGGAAGTTTTGTCAGTTTTTATTTCATTCTACATTTTGAGCATTTTGTTGAATTTTTTAAATATGACCCATTTTAGCATGTGGTCACAACGTTTGCAACGTTCATATCACACATTAAAGAAAAACATACCTCTATGTTAAGAATTTAATTTGCTACAATATGAAATCAAAAGAATTTTTCTTGAACAAATAGTTATCCAAATTTTTGCAAAAGAAATCGTAACGTCACAACGCGTAACTTTTTCCACTTTTCAGTTTTTTAATAAAACCGCATTTTTCTGCTCTTCTCTCCGATCAAATTTTAATGAAAATTTCAGAAAAGTATCGATTCATTATAATCAACGAATCTCTGTAGTATCTCAAGGCCCCATTTCGATAAGGGTTATGGTAAAAAAAGATAGTGTGTTCGAAATTAGACGCTCATATACCTATCTAAAAGCTTAATAACTGTTTTATGATAACTCTAATCGAAATGCGTTCTTCAGATGAAATATTGTCATAATTAAAGCTTAAAACATTCAGGTTAAAAGACAAATCGGTTGATAAAGCTCAAATTTATTGGTGAAAAACTGTTTTTTTTTGTTCTTTCCGAACAAAATCCACGTAATTCTATACAAACTTTAGGTTTCCATAATATACTCTGGCCCTAATTTAGCATGGAACCCTGTGCTAGTGCCTTCATTTTATTGTTTTGTTATACCTTCAAAAGTCTCTCCGTGGGATTTAATGTGAATACGGGGCTCGATTTGGATTTTCTAGTAATATTCTTTGAGTTTGAAGTTTCAATAATGGACAGTAAAACAAAAAAAAAAAATATGAGAAATTTATTTTCCATCAAAGTCTTATGAATTTGTTCGAAGTAAAAAATTTATCTATAAAATTTACCATGTATAAAAATTTTTGAATTTGTTTGCATTTAATCCATGGATACTTAGTTATTTTGTTTGAACATAATGTCAGCAAGTAATAGAAGCTATTAGCGCGGTTTTTCATTCTAATATAGAAGATCATGATCTTTTTGCAAGATTTTTATTCAAGCCACAGATAACTATCTGCAGTCACAACGCTTTAAAATACATACCTTTATCACCGGTTCTAGAACGTGAAGTTGCTGTGGTTATTCTTAATCTAATATCATGTTTCAAAATGTCTTTTTACAATCATTTTGCAATTTTTTATATAAGGTACACCGGGGTAAGTGGGGACGGTTTTTCGTATAGTTCAGCTTTAAAAAATCATTAAAAAATTAGCAGTGGGTCAATTTTGATAAAATCGCGTTCAATGTGATGAAGAACATGTTGTTCACAAATGCTGAAGAGATGAGCTTGATAGTTACAAAGCGAAAAAAGTTTTCACGTAAATCGTTATGGACTGCTGGCGTCTTCACTTACCCCGCTTTATGGGGTAAGTGGGAACGGTAAATTTTCCTTTTGATTTCTAAGGAAATTTTCAACAAATTTGTGTTTTTTTTGGTTGAATACGTTACTTTATTGCTCGAACCGTCCGAAATTTTGAGAAAAGTTCATGGTAATATTAATATGGCATCTTTCAATGATTATTGTGTGTAACCCGATATTATCGAAAATATATACTTATTTTAGAAAAACCAAGTACTTTTACCAACTTTTCATGATCTGAATGCTTAATATAGCTAAATTGTATTGAATGAAGGACAGAAAATTGAAAAAATGTGTAAACATCAAGTATGTATAAAGCCGTCCACACTTACCCCAGGTAGGGTTTGGTGACAAAATTTTAGATTTTTGCAAATAAACCCTTTTTTCTCAATTTTTAACCGTCGTTCCTTTTCCTAACTGGTTGTTTCGAATGTAAGGATTGTGTCAATATAGAGTTTTTCGTCCAGAGTCAGCTAGTTTACGAGAAACTTGCGTTGAAAAAGATGCACATCAACTTCACATTGTAGTTGAAAATAGAAAATTTACAAAAAGTCACCGTAAACATTCGCAATTGTCGGAACCGTATCTCTTTTACAGTTATTGGATAGATTACAAGTAAATTTAACATTCTGCATTAAAAGTTTGAAAAAATAGTTCTCAGTATTGTTTTAATAGCCACCGTCCCCACTTACCCCGGTGTACCTTAGCTAGTTTTTTGACAAAGTTTTGTTTGAAATAAAGAGTAATTGTTGAAATCAGTTAATTTTCATACTAAAGTTCTTAAATTTCAACAACAAAAAACTCAATTCTAAAAAAAGGTAACTATTTTATAATGGGAAATGACCCAAGCAACCAAAAGTTCGGATAACATTCCTATATCAGGTTTAATCAGCTTAATCGAGTATGCTAATACAACTTCTTTTCAGCTCAATTTTTAAGTAGTTAAACGAACTTTAAAGTTGAAAAAAAGTTCGCATAAATCGCCAAACAACTTCTAACCAGCTTCAAAATCCACTTTATAAGCAGCATAAAAAATCGAAAAAATTACTCTTCCGCTCCTTCAATTGCCTTCTCAAGTCTGCTATTTTGATTCATATTAATCAACTATATTTGTTACTAACTCACATTACATTTAAAAAACATGTTCTTACCAAGCCTCGAATCCGAGCTCACCGCTTGAAAGTTGAGATCCATACTTGTTGCCCTATATGAACATCATGAGTAGGCAACGATTTTACTCGATGTGATGATTTTCTTTAAAACGACTTTCAGGTTCTTTATTTCTACATAATTCCCACTTTCAAGCTGTTAAAAAGTTCTTCCGGAACTTAATGTGTACTTCATATAGTTGTTTCCCAAGTAACGATGTGTTTATTTATGCAAACACGTGTTGAAGTTCGAAAAAAGTAGATTTTAGCCTTTAAATCTACTTAAAAGTTTCTATAATACGAAGTTGCTTTTGAACGCCCGTTGGAACTTAGCTTAGCTTAGCTTGATTGACTACTCACATCCACCTTTAATCATTGAATCCGAAATGCCTCATCATTAGATTTGAAAAGATTTTTTAATTCTTGTTTTATCCATGTTTCTGACTTTTTAAATTAATTGGATCTTACGAATATATCTTGATTAATATCATTTCTATTTATGCATTTCGAACACCATGATCGCAGGCGTGGCTCAGTAGAAATGATTCCACATCGCCAATGGTTGCTACTCCGTGATTGACCGAGGCCATCAGTTTTGTACAAAGGTCAAAAGAATGGTACTTGGGATTAGTAGTTCATTCTCATTGTACAAAACTGATGCTCTCTCTTTGATCATCAATAACGGCGCCGGCCACGTCCTAGTAGTCAATAGATAGTTGGGAAAAATTTAGAAAGGGATGAAAGATATAACTTTGCGCTTTAGGACCGAGGTTACCTCTGCATCCTAGCAAATAATTTTTCTGGGATGGGTTGAAAGGATATGAGCAGGAGACACTTTTGACAAGTGTAAAGATCTAAATAAACTGTTATTTCTGTGGATTCTAAAGGAATGTTAAATATTTATAATTCAAATGTATTGTGTTTCATGTTATTTTCAACAAAAACCAAAAAAAAAATTGTACTGAACATCTTTCCCTACTTGAAATTCCTTATTTATTATCATTATTCAACCAATCCTTTTTTTATTGGATTTGTTTTCAAACGATTTTTTATATTTTAAATTATTTTTTTACAAAACAAGAAAAAAATTGTTTAACCAATAATTACTTTTTTGATAAATCATAATGCATAGCATTGACCAATAAATAAATCTGATGTTTCTTATTTATGATAGATTTTTTCAAAGAAGTACAAAAAACCTTTACAGGCTAATATAATCATTACTTTGTTTTAACTTTATCAATCATGAAACAATCTTTTACTTTCCTTGTACCAATGTCTTATTGTTGTAGATTTAACAAAAGATAATATGCTAAAAATGGAATCATTTCGATTGCTGCGGTATCATTCATCTCGATTTTGTCAAAGGTAAAAATTTCATAATCATAATTTAATTTTAATCTCACAATTAAAACAAGTCTCTAATTCAACTAGGAACGCTTGAAATTGTGAATAATTTGATAAAATTAGCATTTTCAATCAATCTCGAGCTATTTTTTGCAATCTACGAAGCTTCCTAATACTACATTGTATTACTACATTGCACTCATCATAATTTGAGATCATTTTATGAGATAAAATTGAATCAGTTCACTATCCATCATACATTGTCGCTTAATAATTTTGAAAAAAAAAAACCTACTTGTCGAATTAGCGGGTGAGAAAAATATGGTTTCAGTTATTTGGTTATTTCAATAGCAATGCTCATAAATTTTTGAGAGAATACGTAGCCATTCCAGCAACACTCAAAGCTCAAAGGAAGGAACTTTCACCATACGGCTTTTCTTGGGTTAACATGTATACAAGATTTATGAAAAGGTTGGATCAGTCGGATGTGAAGTTTAACGAAGTGAAATATTTCAATACAGGTGCAAAATATTGATGGAGAAAATAATCTAAAATACATATTTTAAAAATTGAAACATCTATCAATCTCCTCGTACAACTGGAAATAAATTGAACAATAAATCCACTTAGCTTATGGGTACACATGAGGCGCTTCTTCCAAATTGAACGCCCGCCTAGCTGAAAAATAGGCCAGGATAGATCCGGGTGGCGTAGCACTGGCCCTTTCAAATCACGAACTTTGGATTCAAGTCTTTTCACATTTTTACAACTCTTCATCACTTCACGGGAGGTATCAATATAAAATGCACTTAATTTCCAATAAAATTTAATCAAACCAGTTAGTATTCAACTTGGAAAAAAACAAAATTTAAATTTCTGACCGTTGCTTTTGAACGCCCGTTGGAACTAATTAAAAACTTTCAAGTTTACAAAATAGTACAACAGAGACTTTTTACGAACTATTGAGCTGTACAAAAAGACTTGCAACCCTTTGATAGCTACTTGATTTTGAAAAAAATGAGATGTACGTAACAAGTAGATTGTTTTTCTTCATACAAACTTTAAAGTTCCCAAAAAGTAGAAACAGAAACCAAAACAGTACTTTAAAGCTTTTTTTGAGTATTGGCTGAACTTGATAAAGAATGAAGTTCCATGGACCTCGAAAAAGCATTTTGAACAGCAAAAAAGTTCCACAGAACTTTTGTACAGCTATATATGAACTTATTAGTTCGTTCCTTAAGTGATATTCGAACTTTTGGTTGCTTGGGGAAGCTCAAGAAATAGCCATTCTAATGCTGTACAAATTATTTTTAAATAATGAAAAATAAAAATAGGTTCTCAAGTTGAGAGGCGCTTGGAATGGGTCATATTTTGACCTGTTGCTATGGTCATAAAACAGAAACTGCCCCACCCACAATCGGAGGGATTTTTTTTTTCAACAGTACAGCAATATCACTCCATGTCGCTATCTTTCTAAATAATTGCGAACGAATCGATTCCAACTACTAACGAACGAACGACCAAGCAACATACAACAGAGCAGAATCATTCAAAAAATCATGATTATGAACACCATGATTCGATCCGATCGCAAGTTGTAACACACCGTGATCGGGGAGATTCGGGAGTTGTATCCTTCGAGATTCGTAGCTTGTCGTAACCACACGCAACAAGCCATATAGAAGATATGGGATAGCGTTGCGAGTGCACGCAACAGGATTTTTTCTGTTCTTGCATCTTCGAATCTCTGGTCACTCGTCGCTCTCTGAGATCTCTCCATGCAACATAAGCAGAACACACGGCGTCGTCTGCCAGCAGCAATTGGAACGAGTCCGAACGTTGGTCGTTCGCTGCTCAAAATCGTTAGAAGCGATTTTTTTCCATCGCTGGATGGGAATCGAACCCATGCCATCAGTGGACCAGCGATTACCGTCTTACCACGCTAACCACTCGACCACCGAGACGTACTTTCTGTGAGATTTTAAACCTATTGGATTGGATAGTCCGATATCTATCTTACCAGTGCACCATCTGAATCGGTTAGCAAACGAAAGTTTACTGTCATACTCCCTCTTCCACCATCAATTACCAACAAACATTTTCGTTGCAAAATGTCGTCGCCTGTAAGTTCACCATTCAGACTTTTCTAGACATTTTTTTCAAAATCTTCCAGACATTTCTGAAAAACAG
Source organism: Uranotaenia lowii (assembly GCF_029784155.1). Lineage (NCBI taxonomy): Eukaryota > Metazoa > Arthropoda > Insecta > Diptera > Culicidae > Uranotaenia > Uranotaenia lowii. The sequence continues at coordinate 212,651,606 of NC_073691.1, forward strand.
TTGGCAACTGCTTTTTTTCATCATTACTTGTCTTTGATTGGAAAGGGGTAAAAATAGCAAGAAATGGGATGGGAATGGGAAACTAGAAACTGTTCTCTATTGCCGGCAGGTTTACATACACATGCACAGCTCATCTTGGCTGGTGGTTTGTGCCGTTCGGTTGGAAATAAAGAATGTTTTTTTTTTTCCTAATGCCGGTTTACATACACACACAACGTGCGGTACATCATCATTCGACTATATCCTTGCTGGCTGATTGTTTCCATCCTGCTTTGTCTTGTGATGGTATATGGGATATGTTTTATTTGGATACTTTCAGACATTTGCAATGCAGTTGCGCTGGGAGGAAAATGTCAGTACATATTTAGTACTTGTTGATGCCAGTCTGGCATAGAATCTTTGTCCGATAAATCCACTTTCAAGGACGTTCGTTATTGGAGCTAAGTCTGATTTGTGGGTGCGGACTTTATTCTTTCATTTAAAACCTACACAAGGGGATTTCGATAACTTCATTCCGCACGTTTACTGTCTGCAGATTATGGCGAAAAAGCGCCCAATAAGTCCGCTATTGTTTTTTGTTACAGATTTAATTTTGTCGCTAAATTTTGATTCAGCTAACAAATTAGAATGCTCTGCTAATTTTCAGCTCCGCTATGGAAGACTTCTAACTCTTATATAATTGGTTGAAACTCAAACGTGGTTACCGATTGAAGCACACTTTAAAATTGATCTAGTGGTACGATGTGAATAGAGACCTCTGAGGGCTAAAGTTCGATTCTCGGATGAGTGTTTTTTTTTCAATAAGGTGGGCACATCAAAATTATTCATGATCGATAAACTTTGCAAACTTCAACAAACATAAACGCTAAAGTGCTATCCTGCAGCTACAAAAAAAAACTGAACTTGACCAATTTTATACATAAATATCAGTAAAAATAAACATTATGGAAAGTTTTATTTTATTTTAAAATATTCTTTGAAACTGTCCCGTGATCTTCAAACAAAATATCTTTTCTCGACGGACCGCATTTGATCCCTTCATCTACAAAACCTATTTTCATCATTGCCAAGAGCCCTCGAAAAGACCAGTTCAAAATCGCAATTTCCGCGTGCCAGTCCACCATACTACGCGCTAAACTTCTAACCGCATTTGGAAGTACGCCTCGCCGAAAACGCATTCACACTTTTGCCGATTGCAAACGTCCTAAACCGGTAACCCGACTATCGACCTAGACCAGGTACGACCACTATCTGTTGGCACCCGTCCGTTCTATCTATTTGTTTATTATTTCTCCCCCGTTTAATCAGGTAGGCATACACCGGCATATCAACTAAACTGAGAACTGAGCGATCCGAAAGCGGTTCCGCCGCCTATTGAGTGCGTTCCCGTAATGGCTCCGGGGTCTAGTCGCTTACGGATGTTGGCTCGCGGTCGGCCGGGCTGTTGAAATTCGAGTGAAAACCCACTTCAACAATTTCACAGCTCATGGCAGATGCGGATGCTCTTCTAGAGGATTGCAAAATTTGAGAGAGGTTAGTTTTTGGAAAGGGGACAAAGATTTTTGCTTTTTTCAACGACATGATGAGAAGAGCAGCCGATTCAATTTTAAACACCGTTAATGAAGGTATAGAAAGTAATTTCACGTGTTTAAAAACAAACTTATGACTAGAATTTCACTTACCGAAAACTTCAATAACGAACGGTGATTTCAGTTGTTCGATGATGGAGTTGTATTCTAATTCCCGTCCCAGCCACAGTTCGTACTCAGCCATTGGAGTGTTTTCTGCCGGTTCCTGCAAAGTATAAGTGCGTGAAATCAAATATAATCTTATTTCAACCGAATCCAACTAACCCTTTCCATAGATTCTCGGAGAACTTTGCGAATATAGATAGACCATCCTTCAACGATTTCTTCTTTTTGCAATGGTGTTAGCTCCTCAACCGTCGTTTTATGTATATCAACTTTAATCTTTATCTTATCCTCGTCTATGGTTATGTTTTCCTGACCCGGAACATTATACTGGGTTGGCATTCCGAAATCATATTGCACATGGCCCATGGTCCACTCCAGTACGTCGACAAATTGGTTCAAATTTTGGGTCAAATTCTCTTTCATTGGCCCTGTCGGTGGAGGAACGTTCCTCAACTTTTCCTTCTCAGTTTCGATTTTTATATTTGCAGCTATGAGTAAGTTCTCCCACTTCTCCGATGGTGTCTCTTTCAGTGGTTCACTCTCCAGTGTAGTCTCTGAGGCTTTCGTTTGGGTGAGATTCGACTCACTACTGGGAGTTTCACTCAATGATTGACTCCCTAACTCAACGTTCGAATCAAGGTCTTTGCTTCGCCGAAAACCGCTGCTTCGACGACGCAATGCTTTCATTCGGAAGTCAGATGGTTTTGTGTAATCCACCAGCTGCACACTGGATCGACTTTCTATACGCACATTCTCTTCGTCAGCTTCAGTGTCCTTCTCTGGTTTCGGCCGTTCCACGTCCGGTTCTCGAAATTGATGCTGGACGCTGGGTTTGTAGATACGCTCCATCATTTCCTGCACGTGGTCAATGAGAGCTCCCTTCATGCACCCGAAGATGACATTCTGGGGCATCTCCGCGAAACAATCCTTGTAGTTTTCAAACGGAGCTGTTGAGAGGATAACAAATTTTAACGTATAACCTGCACGACGCTGACCTGATCGCATCAAGTATAGATAAGAAGCAATAGAAGAATTGAAATCAATGAAAAAAAAGTAAGAACAGAAGTAGAAAAGTGAGCGCTAATTCTCAAAGAAAAGAGAGCAATGTGTGTTAACACGTTCATCGCCACGGCACCCATATTCGGGTGACGGGTGTATTTCCTGGGGGGCCCCCGTCACATAAAAAAGCATGTGACGCTCTCTTACTTGAGTTTACCACTCAGCTTCGCCGCACGTTTCAAATATGGGAGTTCTCACCCTTTGCTTTCTCTCTCTGAAAATTTCATTGGGCCCGGCTAGTAAAACTACCAAAATGAGCGTGGCGACGAACGTGTTAAAAGGCTTTATGAAAGGCTGTGTTTCACCATCTTCATCGTGAAAAAGAGAAAACATGAGACCAGTCCACAAAGTTGAGATCAAAATAATAAAAAGATTTTCATCTTATTTGTAAACCCTCGACAACAATCCCACTACTTATGACTCACCCGTCATAATCTATTTCTACACACGGGTTAACATCGAAAAATACACTCACCGATAGGAGATCGCAACTTCCGCACAACATATGCATATTTCAGTGATGGATCTAGCTCATCTTCTGGTACAAAACCAAAACATACGTGAACGATTGGCGTTTTAACGTAGGTGGAAACAATTTTCTGTCGAAAAAAAAAATCAATTAAATATTGTTTAGAAAGTTAAACGGTTAATTTTCTACTTACGGTAACTTCAACCATCTCCGGTTCCACTTCCGGCTCGTCCGCATCTAATTGAACATCGTCGGGAAGGGTCAGCCGTTTTTAATTTGTTTTTATTTTCAACCGGCAAACGAGGGTGAGCAAAGAATTATAAAATTAGTACAACACCAGGGAAACTAGTTAAAAATGGAAGTCTAACGCAATAATTGCAGCTAACATAAAGACGAAGAGCAGAGAATGTGCAACAACTGTTACTTTTTTCTTCTAGTCTGATTTCTTTTTCATCGGAATTGACAATGTCCCGCCATCGAGTTTCTTCTATTGTTATGACAGTTTTAATCTCGTAGGCGGGATAGGGGAGAAACTTTAATGAGTCTTGTTAGAAAAAAATACGTGCTAATTACAAACTCTGTTTTCCGCGTTGGTTCTGTTCATTTAAATTTTTAAATTTTCTAAGTAGATGCTAGTTTTTTCAACATCATCAATTTATCAATTTCCTTTAAAATGTTAAAAGATTACTTACCTTTCTTTTTCTTCTTGCCTTTTTTGCCTTTTTCTGTAGAAAATAAGAAAAATAAGATCAGACTATTATCGGATCAAAACATGGAGAAACTCTAAAAAATAATCTTTCAAACCAAAGTGATTAAAATTTAATAAAAGAACTGAATAATTTGACGACAATCACCCACCGACAATGAAATTTACTTACCCGCGTCCTCCATACCATCGGCATGACCTTTTTGTGAAGGGGGGGAAGAGTAAAATTACAAAATAGAAATATATTAAAATAACAATAACGCTAGGCTTTGGCCGTTAATAAAATTTCTCCGTTTCTGGTGGCAGGCTCGAGGAATAACATTGAAATCGCGTCGTCGCCACCGCCGTTGCCAGCAAAAGTAGCTTTAGGTTTGGTGGGGGTAAATGAAAATGAAAAAATGCAAATTCCAAAACAGAACTAACAGTCGAATCCAGCCAACCATGGGGCGCGAGCTAGCATCCCGGTCTCCATGCTGCAAAATTTTCCAAAAGCGAATGATTTAAAATTCAAATTTAAATCACTCCAACAGAAGAGCCCCATGGATGCCCTCAGAACATGATACCTAAGGGAGGACCCTGGCAGTTGGAAGGGTGTTTGCATATTTTCCGGAATATTTTCGCTATAGGATTATGGCGTTTTGTTCCTAAAATTTTATAAGCGCCATTGTTCTGAGTGTCATATTTCTGGTTTTCTTGTAGTTTTGCTCATTCACACTTACTGCCTGTTAAGTTTTTTTTTCATTTTGAAAAGAATAGGTTGGCTAGTCCCGAGTCTGAGAATTATGTTAGTTTTTATTCTGGAAGGTTGCAAGTCGAGATTTATTTTTCTTGATTGGATTAAAATGTTATATAATGAAGATTTGCTTCACTTTCGCATGTAACTTTCGGCATTTTTGGTCTTTTCTTCCGGAAGCACTAGACAAAAAGTCTCTTCTAAAATGACTATCATCTTTTGATTTTTTTCTCATGTCCTCTCCTGTGTATCAACGTGTGTATGTTCTCATATGCCCGCGGCCAGGAGCTCTCGCAAAAAAAAAAAAAAACTGTAAATAAATCAAATTAACTTACCAGAACGTGCTGCCTCCGGGTTATCTACAAAACCACCGCCTCCTCCGCCAGCGCCCGTTTCCGGATCCGGTTTGGCATCCGCCGAGTCGTCCTCTTTTGCATCTCGAGATGCCGCTTTTTTGGCTCCGGCTGTGGCCGACGCTACTGCGACATTGTCGAGTTTGTTGTGTGTGTAGGCGTATGTGTGTGTGTTGGCATGTTTGTTTAATTTTTTGTTTTAAGATGAGAAAATAGTGTGTAAATTGTATTAGAGCTTGAGTATTTTGCGGTCGAGTCATGTCCGGAACTTTTTTATTCACTCAAGCAAGGCAATGAACTACTTCCATGCAGCTTGAGCTGGAAACACTTTATGAAGTGTGCTGTTATGCTTCCGACGTAATTAAATACATGAGCTAGCAAGCTGAAGTTAAGACAGTGCAGAAACTGCGGATATGTGAAACATGAACTTTCCTTCGTCAGAAAGATAAACTATGACAGAAATGTTCTTTGCTCATCTCCGAATTTTCATTGAGGAAATGTTATAAAACGGAAGCTTTTGGAAAAAATCAACGGCAATCAGAATATCATCAACGGAAGATAAATTAGGTGAAAAACGTTAAAGCTCGTCCCAATCCCATTAAACCTAAAGAAATAATTTACAATTTGATTTTTTCCTACCCAATTAAAACCTCTTGACAAATTTGGTTGTTTTGATTATTTAGTAGGCGCGCATTTTGGTAATTATTAATCTTCTCGATCATTTGGGCAATTTTGGTAATAATGGTTATTTTGCAAATTTTGGTTAATCATTGTCATTTGTGTCATTTGTGTCATTTGTGTCATTTGTGTCATTTTTGTCATTTATGTCATTTATGTCATTTTTGTTATTTTTATCATTTTTGTCATTTGTGTCATTTTTGTCATTTTTGTAATTTTTGTCATTTTTGTCATTTTTGTCATTTTTGTCATTTTTGTCATTTTTGTCATTTTTGTCATTTTTGTCATTTTTGTCATTTTTGACATTTTTGTCATTTTCGTCATTTTCGTCATTTTCGTCATTTTTGTCATTTTTGTCATTTTTGTCATTTTTGTCATTTTTGTCATTTTTGTCATTTTTGTCATTTTTGTCATTTTTGTCATTTTTGTCATTTTTGTCATTTTTGTCATTTTTGTCATTTTTGTCATTTTTGTCATTTTTGTCATTTTTGTCATTTTTGTCATTTTTGTCATTTTTGTCATTTTTGTCATTTTTGTCATTTTTGTCATTTTTGTCATTTTTGTCATTTTTGTCATTTTTGTCATTTTTGTCATTTTTGTCATTTTTGTCATTTTTGTCATTTTTGTCATTTTTGTCATTTTTGTCATTTTTGTCATTTTTGTCATTTTTGTCATTTTTGTCATTTTTGTCATTTTTGTCATTTTTGTCATTTTTGTCATTTTTGTCATTTTTGTCATTTTTGTCATTTTTGTCATTTTTGTCATTTTTGTCATTTTTGTCATTTTTGTCATTTTTGTCATTTTTGTCATTTTTGTCATTTTTGTCATTTTTGTCATTTTTGTCATTTTTGTCATTTTTGTCATTTTTGTCATTTTTGTCATTTTTGTCATTTTTGTCATTTTTGTCATTTTTGTCATTTTTGTCATTTTTGTCATTTTTGTCATTTTTGTCATTTTTGTCATTTTTGTCATTTTTGTCATTTTTGTCATTTTTGTCATTTTTGTCATTTTTGTCATTTTTGTCATTTTTGTCATTTTTGTCATTTTTGTCATTTTTGTCATTTTTGTCATTTTTGTCATTTTTGTCATTTTTGTCATTTTTGTCATTTTTGTCATTTTTGTCATTTTTGTCATTTTTGTCATTTTTGTCATTTTTGTCATTTTTGTCATTTTTGTCATTTTTGTCATTTTTGTCATTTTTGTCATTTTTGTCATTTTTGTCATTTTTGTCATTTTTGTCATTTTTGTCATTTTTGTCATTTTTGTCATTTTTGTCATTTTTGTCATTTTTGTCATTTTTGTCATTTTTGTCATTTTTGTCATTTTTGTCATTTTTGTCATTTTTGTCATTTTTGTCATTTTTGTCATTTTTGTCATTTTTGTCATTTTTGTCATTTTTGTCATTTTTGTCATTTTTGTCATTTTTGTCATTTTTGTCATTTTTGTCATTTTTGTCATTTTTGTCACTTTTGTCATTTTTGTCATCTTTGTCATTTTTGTCATTTTTGTCATTTTTGTCATTTTTGTCATTTTTGTCATTTTTGTCATTTTTGTAATTTTTGTAATTTTTGTAATTTTTGTCATTTTTGTAATTTTTGTAATTTTTGTAATTTTTGTAATTTTTGTAATTTTTGTAATTTTTGCAATTTTTGTAATTTTTGTAATTTTTGTAATTTTTGTAATTTTTGTAATTTTTGTCATTTTTGTCATTTTTGTCATTTTTGTCATTTTTGTCATTTTTGTCATTTTTGTCATTTTTGTCATTTTGGTCATTTTGGTCATTTTTGTCATTTTTGTCATTTTTGTCATTTTTGTCATTTTTGTCATTTTTGTCATTTTTGTCATTTTTTTCATTTTTGTCATTTTTGTCATTTTTGTCATTTTTGTCATTTTTGTCATTTTTGTCATTTTTGTCATTTTTGTCATTTTTGTCATTTTTGTCATTTTTGTCATTTTTGTCATTTTTGTCATTTTTGTCATTTTTGTCATTTTTGTCATTTTTGTCATTTTTGTCATTTTTGTCACTTTTGTCATTTTTGTCATTTTTGGCATTTTTGTCATTTTTGTCATTTTTGTCATTTTTGTCTTTTCTGTCATTTTTGTCATTTTTGTCATTTTTGTCATTTTTGTCATTTTTGTCATTTTTGTCATTTTTGTCATTTTTGTCATTTTTGTCATTTTTGTCATTTTTGTCATTTTTGTCATTTTTGTCATTTTTGTCATTTTTGTCATTTTTGTCATTTTTGTCATTTTTGTCATTTTTGTCATTTTTGTCATTTTGGTCATTTTTGTCATTTTTGTCATTTTTGTCATTTTTGTCATTTTTGTCATTTTTGTCATTTTTGTCATTTTTGTCATTTTTGTCATTTTTGTCATTTTTGTCATTTTTGTCATTTTTGTCATTTTTGTCATTTTTGTCATTTTTGTCATTTTTGTCATTTTTGTCATTTTTGTCATTTTTGTCATTTTTGTCATTTTTGTCATTTTTGTCATTTTTGTCATTTTTGTCATTTTTGTCATTTTTGTCATTTTTGTCATTTTTGTCATTTTTGTCATTTTTGTCATTTTTGTCATTTTTGTCATTTTTGTCATTTTTGTCATTTTTGTCATTTTTGTCATTTTTGTCATTTTTGTCATTTTTGTCATTTTTGTCATTTTTGCCAATTTTGACATTTTTGTCATTTTCGTCGTTTTCGTCATTTTTGCCAATTTTGTCATTTTTGTCATTTTCGTCGTTTTCGTCATTTTTGTCATTTTTGTTATTTTTTCTCATCATTCATTTAAATCTGCTTTTGATGAGTTTCAAAGTTCGCAGTGAGTGAGGTTAATAATTTGAACAAGTTTTTAATATAAATTTCAAATTTCAAATTTTGAAATTTTAAGTTTTAATCGGACAGGGTAAGTTTGTTAAAAAAACAATTTTCGAACGTTTGTAACATTTTCCTGAAAATTTGTGGGCGCACTTTGAAGCTACTTACTTTTTCCTTTCTTTCCTTTCTTCTCTTTTTGGGGTTCTGCTTCGACTGGCGGTGCGACTAGAAATCATATTAATAGTTGAAATAAAATTTTCATTCAAGTTTTATGAATTTCTATACCTGGTTCCAGCACTTTGACCGTTTTCTCCACCAGTCGATCGTAAAAGGTTCGCCATGCGAAGAACAGCCGCTTGTGGTCGTCCCGGTTGTCGGTGATTTCTTCCTCGAAAAACTGTATCAGCGAATCGTGATGATCGCTTAGCACCGATTCGATGTATCGAGGCTCCTGAACTCCCAATGCCTGGCACAGGTAGTTCCGGAACCACTGAACCCGGAAGTCCATCGGGTTGGTTTTTCTGTTAAAATTTACCTTTAAATTTCACTGTCGAACTTTTTATCAACCAGAAATATCGGCAAAATTGAAGCGAATGCTTTTGCAAAGTAAACAAACGCAACACCAAGCCCGGTGGCCAAGGATACGGTGGTCGGTTTCTTAGGATACCAGACTTCATTCATGCGATGACCTGTGGCAATGAAATTTATACAGGTTGGTCCTGAGGGAGGAAGGGGGAATGTTTTCCCGAGTCGGGCTGCTTCGATGTTGAATGCATAGGTAATGTTTACTTCAACTGTTGAACGCGTGGCAACCGGAAGGTCGTTTGGGTCGGATGTTTTGGATGAAAAACACGTGTCTACGAGTGAGTTATCGTTATGGCCACCAGAGGCGCTGTATTCTTTAATTTCTTTTTTTTCATTCAAACGTGATGTACCAGATTGTGTCTTGACTTTAATATAGTATAGGTCTTTTACAGCTATGACTATTCCATAAATAATCCCGATCAAAGAAACGAGATTAAAATTAAATGAAAATCAAACAATAATGGTGGCAATCCAATATTTACGATGTAATTGAAAGCACTCGAGGAGACATACACTCATTGCCTAACTTCAGGCTTAAGGAGTACAGCAGCAGCGAATGTTTTATTTCTAATGAAATTCAGTCGAAACACGAAAATTAAACATTGATTTTACTGAGCAAATAATTTCTCCCCCACGTGTATCTTTTGAGCCCATTTCTTGGTCCCACCGAAAAATATGTGGCACTTTTGTTCGATCACATTCCGACAGCAGTGCCAAAATAGTATAAAATGGAATCGTATTCTGTTTGATTTGCTTCCCGTTCTTTTTTCCCCCGAAATCGGTCTTTGGCTTCTTTTCGCCGGCTAATGGAATATATTTTAAAGGCATGAAAAACGGGAAAGTTCCAGGAAAAGTCGTCGCTCAAAGGGCTGCTGCCGTTGGTTCGTCGTAGTCTTCCCACTCTGCGCTGCTAGTGAACTAATCTTATTTCGATTTCTCTCTGCCAGCTGATGCTGTTTCCTGACGGCACGTTCGTCCCTCGCTGCTGACTGCCAAACCCAACCTCCGGAAATATCCACCAAACCATGCCACCATGCGAGCGCTTCCGCATTTTCAAACACGCCAAAACGAATTTTCCTCAGCCAACCATTGTTTCCGGTGCTGCTGATGCCGCGGAAGGTTGTGGGGCGCTTGATGACGATTCCCCGGATCCGATGGTTTTACGTTGCTGAGCTGTTGGCGATACAGTGCATTTTTCGAATTCACTAGTGCATTTTGCACTAATGCACTGAAAAAAATGGGCTTGATTTTTTTAATGTTTTGAAATGCTAGTAGTTTTCCTTCAAAACTAATTCAGTTAGCGTAATTTCCCTTGAAGTTGTCAGTCTCAAAATCTATTCAAGAGCAACAAAATGGGATTCTTATTTTCGTGGACAAATTTTGAGCCACAGTCAGGTACGAGTTAGTTGAGATCATCAAAGTCAAAGTTCATTGTTTATGGTGTGTAATTACTGTGCTCCGTTTTTACTGTTTTTTTTACCGTGAACTCTTTGGTTTTAACCGTTCCGTCCGTGTCCTGTGTTACATTCTCGTGCTGGTAGTGCCGCGCATAGTGGAATATTCACTGATCTGCCCTCTCCGTGCCGTGAATCCGTCGCCGAAAGTTCGGTTTCTACACGCCGCTTCGTTGTTTATTTTGTTTTGCTTTGCATTGAACTTAAGTAGTTAAGTTGCTGTAATTAAAAAAATTTTTTTGCACACCCCAGTACAAGCCGATTGCAATGTTTAATAAGATTGTATCTTGAATTGCAAGTATAAATAAATAAATAAATAAATAAATAAATAAATAAATAAATAAAATCGGACTGTTCGATTCTAGTCAAAAGATAAGGTACCGTGAATTGGATATCATTTTCGTTTTGTTACGTCCATGTCATCAAACGAAATGGCCTGTGATAAGTGCGCTAAGCCAACAAGCAACACGGATAGCATCATTTGCCAAGGCCTATGCAGTTTAGCTTTCCACTTGAAATGCGCTGGGTTGCTTTCATCGCACCTAAAATCTAAGGCCGACAACAGAAATTTGCTATGGGTTTGCGACGAGTGTTGCGAACTACTGAAGCACTCTTTCTTTCGTCGCTCTTTGGCTTGCTACGAGTTACTGATAGCAGACCTTCGAAAAAGTCAAGCTTCCTTGGTATTGGAGCTGAAATTGGAATTAGCCGCGACGAATTCAAAGCTGGATAAATGTTTGAAATCGCAGACCAACAACAACCCTGCCCCCCGTATCACTTCCCCTTGGCCCAGCGTTCCAACTCCAACGAATAAGAGACGACGAGTCGAGAATCTGACTCTGGCACCTTGTGTGGGTACAAAAAAGGCCACCGTGAAAACTATTGCAACGGTCGCTCCTCCCGAAAAAAAATTCTGGGTTTATCTGGCGAGACTACAAAACAATGTCAGAGCTAAAGACATCGAAGAGCTTGCCATGGAATGTCTTCAATGCGATTCTGCCGAGGTTCATCTCCTGGTTCGCAAGGATGTTAACGTCTCGACGCTTAGGTCCATTTCATTCAAAGTTGGTGTGGATCCTAAGCTCAAGGACGCGGCACTTTCCCCGAGGACTTGGCCAGCAGGGGTTCTATTCCGGGAATTTGAGGATATGGGAACAAAAAACTCGATAACACCAGCTGTCACGCTGCCACCCAGATCGTCGATGAGGTCAACTCCAGGTGGTTCGACAACTCCAGTCACACCGCTTCATTGACCGCCACAACCGTAGATTCAACGTTCTCTGACAGCGGGCCTTCGATGGCCTCGACATCAAATGCTTCTAGTTTCATCATAAAATCTCCGTGTTTCTCGTCCGAACTGAACCCGCCAGCGTCTCCCAGGGTTTCTTCTCCGGAGCGCAACAAAGCCAGCACTACGGAGACCTCCGAGCCCGTCGATATCTTCAGTCGTTCCGGCCCTGAGTTCGATTGTTGTGACGACATCCTCCAGTTTGATCTTATTGCTGCCGCATTACGGGTTCCATCACCGGGACGCAACAAATCTGGCACTTTGGGGACCTCGGAGCCCTTCGTCTCAGTCGCGCCGTTTCCAGCCAGCGTCTTCAGTCGTCCCGGCCCTGAGTTCGTCTGTGGTGATGAGGCTCCCCAGATTGCCCTTACAGGCAAGTATTCGTCAATCTTGAGAGCGCTTCCTGCGCCTGATGTTTTCCTGCCTTTCGACAGATTCATCGATTTTTTACCACACCTTGGAGGTTCTGGTACTGGTACTGGTACTGAGTTTTCATCACCGGGACGCAACGTATCGGGCCTCACGGAGACCCCTGTGCCCTTCGACTCAGTCGAGCTGATTCCTGCCAGCGTCACCAGTCGTCCCGGCCCTGAGTTCGTCTGTGGCGTAGGGGTTCTCCAGCCTGCTTTACCAGGCAAGTACGCTGCTCCTGACTGCCTTCCTCCGTGTGATGGTATTCTCCATTTCAGTGACAACGGCTCCAGATCGGCATCAGAACCGCTTGATTTCATCAACATCTACTATCAGAATGTCGGTGGTATCAATTCCTGCGTGACTGATTATCTGCTTGCTACTTCATGTTCCTGCTACGATATTATCACCTTTACCGAAACATGGTTGAACGATCACACTCTCTCCAACCAGATCTTCGGATCCGATTATTCAGTGTTCCGCTGCGATCGAAGCTCCCGTAACAGCAGAAAGGCCACAGGTGGTGGGGTGTTACTCGCCGTAAGGTCCAAATTCAGAGCCATGCCAATCGATGATGAATCTTGGCATAATCTTGAGATGGTGTGGTCCCGCATCGAACTCGGCGACCGGAAGCTTTACGTTGGCGTACTATATTTGCCTCCTGATCGCTCGAGAGACGTGACCTTAGCTGAATCATTCTCTAGTTGCATTTCTAAAATAAGCTCTTTCTGCGCTCCAGAAGATGACATAATCGTCTTAGGCGATTTTAACATGCCAGGTATAAAGTGGTGTTCCAGCCAAGCTAGCTTCCTGTATCCCGATCCTGAACGCTCCACTTTTTCGGCTTCCTCGAACATTATTCTAGACTCTTTGAGTACAGCAACCTTACGTCAGATCAACAGTGTTGTAAACGAGAAAGGCCGGATGCTTGATCTTTGCTTTGCCAATGACGGATTCCGTTTACCAACTATCGAATCAGCACCGGCACCGCTAGTTAAAGTAGGCCCACATCACCCGGCTTTACTGGTTACAATTAATATCTCTAGATTGTGTAACCCCGCTGATAAACTCACACCCTTCTACTTGGACTATAAAAACGCCGATTTCGATATCATTTCTCGCGTACTGGCCACTATAGACTGGGAATCCGAACTCGAACTAGCTAACCCTAATGCTGCAGCCGAAACTTTGTCGCACATCCTCAACTACTTAATCGACCGTCATGTACCGAAACGCACCGCCAATGCTAATCCTCGGACTCAATGGGCTACAGCAGCTTTACGACAACTGAAAGCAACAAAAAAGCGTGCCCTTCGAAATTTCAACAAGCACAAATCGCCGCATACCAAGGAAGAATATCGCAAACTCAACTCCGCCTATAAAAAAGCCTGCCAACGTAGCTATCAAAACCATCTTCGTCGAATTCAGCAAAATCTCAAGACTAGCCCAAAATCCTTCTGGAATCACGTTAAAAATCAGCGGAATGAACCTGGAACACCGTCCTGCATGTTCTTAGATGGCATCATGGCGAACTCTGACTCCGGAATCTGCGATCTCTTTGCCAATAAATTCTCGAGCATCTTTGATACATCTTCAATAACCGACGACCAACTGAATCGCGCCATCAGGAGTGTTTCACCACTGGGCTTTTCTTCAAACGGTATAACAGTCGAGGACACAATCATCTCTAAAGCAGCCACTAAGCTCAAAAACTCCTTCTCTACGGGCCCGGATGGGATACCAGCTACCTTCCTGAAGCGTTTTATGCCTTCTTTGCTGACTCCTATCAGGCTTATCTTCCAAGCTTCGCTCGACCAGGCCACCTTCCCCTCACTGTGGAAAGAAGCTTACATGTTCCCGGTTCATAAAACGGGAGATAGGAAAGATGTTAATAATTACCGAGGAATTTCAGCTCTGTGTGCTATTGCCAAACTTTTCGAATTGGTGGTTTTAGATCCCATTTTCATGTTCTGCAAGCACAACCTCTCCAACGACCAGCATGGATTTATGCCTCAACGCTCAACTACAACTAACTTACTAACCTTTACCTCGTATGTGCATGAAAGTTTTGCAAAGAAATCCCAAACTGATGCCATCTATACCGATCTGTCTGCCGCATTCGACAAGGTGAACCACGATATTGCCATCGGAAAGCTCGCGCGTTTAGGATTTTGTGGATCTCTCATTGGCTGGTTCCGCAGTTACCTTACGGGACGTAAATTGGCAGTTCGTACGGGTAACTGTTTTTCCAGGCAGTTCTCAGCTTCATCAGGCGTGCCTCAGGGAAGTCACTTAGGGCCGTTAGTATTCCTAATTTACTTCAATGACGTGCTGCAACTCCTCGATGGACCAAAATTGGCGTATGCCGACGACTTGAAACTGTACTACTCTATCAATGGCTCCGAGGATGTGAACTTCCTGCAGAACCAGTTTAACCTCTTTGCCTCCTGGTGTGATGCCAATCGCCTACCTTTAAACCGTGATAAATGTGTAGTAATATCATTTTCCCGCAAACGACGCCCGCTCTCAGCCGTTTATTTCCTAGGAAACGATGCAATCTCTCGAGCTCAACACGTGAAAGATCTTGGTGTGATCCTCGACGCGCGGCTGGATTTTAAGAATCACACCAACTATATCGTTGACAAAGTCTCCAGAAGCCTGGGTCTTCTTTTCCGCATGACGAAGGAATTTAAGGACATCTACTGCCTGAAGAGTCTTTACTGCAGTCTGGTTCGATCGATCCTCGAATATGCTTCTGCGGTTTGGTGCCCATATTATCAAAACGGCTCTGATCGCATCGAAGCCATCCAACGACGTTTTTTGAGGTATGCCCTTCGACACTTAAACTGGCAAGACCCTTTTCGACTTCCCAGCTACGAAAGCCGCTGCCGCCTGATCGACATCGACACGCTGCAAGCCCGCTGGACCGCCACTCGTGCTTCTTTCGTCGCTGATCTGCTTTCATCAAGAATCGACTCTCCTGCACTTTTGGAAGTTCTTCCACTTAGCGTCCGACCTCGTGGTTTGAGGAATCGGGATCTTCAGCTCTTCGTTCCTGTTAGACTAAACAATTACGGGGCCAACTCTGCAATAATTGGCGTCATCAAGACTTTTAACCGCTTCTCAGAACATTTTGATTTTGACGTTTCGAAGGTTTTATTCCGAAGAAAAATTCTTAGTGTTCTAAGTTCAGTGTAGATTTGTATTTGTTGTTAGTTTTTAATTTTAAAATATCATTTGGATCAATATATGATCTGTTGATTTAATAATAAATAAATAAATAAATAAATATCCAGTTTTTTCATAAGAATTAGGCAAACACTTTAATCAACATTTTTTTTTTTCAACAAATGTTTCATACTTCCATTATAAATTTGGTATTTTTGTTCGATTAGTTCTCGAGTATGTACTGCATAACAGGGAGACTCCCTCCCCCTTTCTAATCCCCCCAGTGGAAGGACAAATGGGTATCAAACTTGACTCGTAACCTCATACCTTCCTATGTGAAATTTAGATTCACTTGCATGATTAGTTATCGAATAATGCATTAAATTGTATGGAAGACCCGCTCACCTCTTTGCTTCTCCACAATCGAAAAAGGTGAAGTCCCAAAAAATATTTCTCGTACCCAAATACCCACCTATATCAAATTCGGTTCGAATTGCTTGATTAGTTCTCGAATTTTGCCAAAAATTGTATGGGAGGCCCCCCGTTCTCTACTTCCACAATGGAAAGAAAGAGGAGTCTCAAACCATCTATAAAATATTCTTCCTACCCATATATTCTAGCATGCCAAATTAAGTTCTATTTGCTTGATTAGTTCTCGAATTGTGCGAAAAATTGTATGGAATCCCCCCTTCCCACTTCCTATTTTCCCATTGAAAAGAGGGAAGACTACCAAACTATTTCAGGGAAAATTCTCGTAATCCCCTCCCCCCCCTTCCAAAATGCAAAAAAATAGGATTCTTAGTTTCGTAGACAACTTTTGAGCCAAAGACATGAGTCAGGTACGTGTGAATTGTGATATCCATTCTTTTTCATAAAACATAAAACGAAATTTAAAATCAACTTTATTTAGTTCAACAAATGTTTTTCTTAACAAAAGGTAACAGCTTTTTCCTTCGGTGCATCCATCCAATTTTGGCAGTTGAGTGATTTTTCTTCTCTAGGAAATCTTGAACGTTTCATGATTTTACCCGAACAGCTCCCCTCTCTTGCTTTCTCTGCTGAAATAAATTTGGGTGTTTGGTGTGACTGGCCACGATTTGAAGGCTGTGGAAGCATCGTCGTCGATAGCGTCTCCGATCGATGCTGCACCAATTCGTAATATATGATTGCAGCATAACAGTTCTGCAGGGACAATTCAAGGGTCTGCTGGTGAGATAGTAGAGGCGTGTTGTTAGCGGCTGATGTATGGCTTCGATTTTTCCCCTCGCGAAAAAAGGCGCAGGACCCAGGACCTTTGTTCCACTCGAAGTACCGAATCTTACTTAGAAGAACCATGTGGCTGATGAGAAGGAATCAAGAAAATGCTTCCCATCCGGGTCCACCCGGGGGCAATTTATTTTTTTGACTTGCTGTTGGATATTTTTCTTGAGGGGGTTACTGCTTACTTTTAATCCAATCAAACTATAAATAAATTTAACCCATCCTCCCCCGATCGGCGAGAAGTATGGTGGAAGGATTGAGAAAGATTGTTCGGAGCGCTCAGCGTGGGGGAGGACAGCCCTCGAGTTCAAGTTAAGCCAGAAGCGACGACGACGGCAAAATGATTGCAACCGTGGCGGAAGTCAGCAGCAGCAACGCCACCAGGGGTCCTCGGGAAACCGACTGCTGCAGGATTTGGGATCGAGAGGACGAAGCTGTAATCAGAGTGGGAACAAATTAGTTGCAGTTTAACAGCTTGTTATTCCAGATACGGTGGGTGGGTTTTGCTGGATTTCTTCGCAAAAGTGTTTAACTAAAGATTATGGACGCAGCACGGTGTGCTGCTGTGTTGTGGTGTTGATTGGTTTGGTAAGTTGGTTTATTTCTTGAGGGCTTTTTGACTACGCTTCTGTTTGCTCGATTAACGCAGACAGTTGTTTAAGTCATGGATAAATATTTTTATAATCCAGCAACAGTAATAAATAAAAAATTTTTGAAATCTAACAACTTAACAGAAAATTTTGAAAAATTAAAATCTCCTAATGCATATTGTTTTTGAATCAAAATCCAAGAGTATACATTTAGGCACTTGAAGGAAGTACTCCAGTATTTCTACTATTTTCGAAATGGCTTTTAAGCTTTTTGAGGTTGGCCCATTCGGCCGAAAGTCATTTAGCAGAAGGTCATTCGCTCGAATGTTAAGTCTTCAAAATTTGCGGAGCGTTAGTTTGATAGATGAACTAGATTGCGTCAAAATTTCATGTAAACATACCATCCAAGAGAGAAATGGCAGTTTGTCAAAGTCGGAAGAGAACATGCTGTTCACTCTATTTCATGTTTTAAAATAAGGCCAAAGCGTCGTAAGGCCGAATATACGATAAGCCGAATGGTTGTTCGGCCGAATGGATACTAGGCTATATGTTTGATTAACAAGTGAACCAAATGATATCTCTGTTCGAAAAAACGAGTGCTTTTTTATACTTTTTCAAAATTGATCATGTAAACTGATTGAGATTTAATGATGGCCTAACCATTTTCTGCTGATATTGTCCACACTGCATTTGAAAAAAGGTTTTAAATTCCACTTAGAAGTTCCCAAATAAATGGTACATAACTTTCTTTAATTTTTTTTTCAAATTTTCGTAATTCCTTAAAAAGTTGTTATTTCAATAGATTGATGTTTATTTCTGATTAATACTACTCTATAGAGCCATAAAGATTTAAAAATGATTGATAATAACGTGTTAAGTTGAATGCGTCCCGCCGAAAACGTTTTATGACTGTTTTTACCTGTTCATTTCCCCTACATTTTTCTTTTAATTCAGAAAAACGCATAATCCGACTTGAAAATTTTGAATCAAATGTTATCTTATCAGTAATTTTCTCCGGAAAATCGAATGAAGGCTATTTGTGCAATTGCACGCATCGTTCCCAATTTCAAAAATTTTTTAATACAGTTCAGAAAAAGTATGTTCGGACTGAAATGAGTTTTGCCCTTAATTCCTCTACATTTTTTTATTTAATTTTGAAATATAAGACTTATCTTGTGTGATTTTTTCTGTGGAATCGAATGAAGGCTATTTGAGCCATCGCACTCATCGAAAAATAGAGTAATCACAGTTTTACCCTCAATTTCTCTATAGTTTGGTTATTTTTCAGAAAAATGCTTGTTCGGACTTGAAAATGTTAAACCAAATTAGATCTATCTAGTGTGGTTTTTTTCCGAGGAATCGAATGAAGGCTGAAACAGCGGCTTTCGACTACCGTTGATATAAGATTACAAAACGGATGTTTAAACGAAATATTAGGAAAATTCGAAAAAAATGCGATTTTTCTATGACCGGACACCATATTGTTGTATATGACCGGGCAAGAAAATATCCAAAATTGAACATGATGTTTTTTACCTTTTTTTTTTAGGTCTACACTGCCGTTCTAAGCAAGAATGTCCCATGTGACTTTTGGGTCATTTTCACTTTTTTGCTGGAAACGGTCTCTTTTAGTGTTAACTTTAGAATAAAAACACAAACAAGTATACTTTGTTCTGAACTTATACGAAATTTTCATCAAGGTGGTTGTCTCTATGTTGATAGTTCTACGCAAGAATGTCACACTAGAGAAAATTCTATGAAAAATGCAAATTTTATCAAAAAAAATGTCTTAAGATGAGTTCAAACTGTTGAATTTAATATTATTCACAGAAAAGAACACTAAAATAGAGGGCAGCGGAGGAACGAGAAGCCTTGAGTGTTTTATTCAGAGAAATTTTCACTAAACACTTTTCGGTAGGCACTACTTACAAGATCCATACTCAACTATACATTTTTATAAACAAAGAGAAACGTATTTCTCAAATTGCGGTTTAGCATGAGTTTTTTGGGAAAAAAATAAACTACGCAAGCTTTTAAAATGATAGAAAAATTGTAGCCGTGTGACAGTTTTTCGTAGAACTAGCATCGGCATGCGTTCTGATTCTACGCAAAAGTGTCACACGGAGCATTTTTGGCTCTTATTTGCTGTTTTTTTTTGTAGGAAATGTAATTTTTTTGGCAGAAAACATTGTAAAATGATTAACTTGAACTGTTCACTATGAAAAAACTGTCGGTGAATTTTTAGTTTGAGAGAAAAATTGGAAATATAGCTGATATTTCAATCGCGTTTTTCTCGTTTGCACGTTTTTCCACATGGGACAATCTTGCTTAGAACGGCAGTACAGCCCCATCAAATGGTTAGCAGAAAATAAGGATTTAAAAACAACAATAATTTTAAATTTTGCTGCCCTGGCATAGACAGTTTTTGCTAGTTTTGCAGTGATTTGAGTCATTTGGCTACGTTTTTGTGCCGTTACCGACAACTTTGTTGAAGTTATTCGCAGTGTCCGGCCATAGACAACACTTTTGAAGATGAGTGAAAACTAACATAAAATTATTTTTCTTAGAGGTGTTGGGCAAAAGTGGTAGACATTTTGACACTTTTAGCACATTTCGAAAATTTTGCCATGCAAAAACATTTTTAAGAAGTGCCGCTTTTAAGTTTTTTTTACAACATGTGTTGTATTTTCGCATGCTGTGATGCAAAAATAGCAAGATCTCTATCACATACGGCTGAAATAGAAACAGTGCTGTAATAAAAACGCCCAAAGATCTTGAATCATTTTCGCATGGAAAAATTTTCAAAATGTGCTACAAGTGTCAAAATTTCTACCACTTTTTCCTAACACGAATGAGCTTGCTCTTACCACATGAATATGTTGTACCTAAATTTATTTTTCTAATATAGGTTTGTGATCATAATATTGAGGAGAACTGCAGTAGGCTTTGGTAGAATCGAACGTATATTTTTTTCCGCGTTTGTCAAAATCGTAGTCGTAAAATTCTTTTCCATATTATTGAATAGAGGGGAAATTAAATTAAGCAGTTTCCTCTAAAAGTGGAGATTGATCAACCTTAAAGGCTTCAAGTGAACAAGTTAAGCAAGATAGAGTGTTGTTTCCTCGACCAGCTGTGGTCCATTGATGCGGACGGGTCTGCACCGTTCTCTTTGGCAAAAATTCAAGAAAACTGAAGCTAAGTATTTTTATAAAACTAATTTTTGAAGCGAGTTTCATGAATTCGTAAATGTTTTTTGCAGCTGTTTTCGATGCACATTAAGTGATTTGAGAAGCGTTAGGATTCTGATTTATTTTCCAAACCGTTTTGCAGTTCAAGTTCAAAATTAAAGTTTTCCTTTTAGAATTTCACGGTTCGTTTGAGTTAATCAGTGATGTTTCTCCTGTCTGATTTTTTTTATTCTGCTTCTGATAATTTTTCAACAAAATTAACTAGCAATTACGATGTAACTGTAAAATATGACTTACAAAAATTTTAAGAGAATAAACTTTCAAAATAAAAATTTGACAATATAAATCATATTCTTGTACCGATCTTCATAGGGTTTTTTTTTTAAATCAGAAATGTATATCTCTATCTCGATATTTTTTAACAATCTTATTTTGTATTTTAATTTAGAAGAGCGAAACAAAGTCACTGAAATATTAAAGTGTGACAATGTCATTACCTGGTTTGTCATAATTTTAATGGGATTTATTTTGTAAATCCTTCATGATTCACAGTTAAAATGAAAGGTAGTATTGGAAAGAATCAACAAACAGCATACTCCCATTATCAGTGTTCTCAAAATCATCTGCAAGGAAATAACAGTTTTACTAGATGATTTCTAGTAATTTGTGAAACCTTTAGTAATTGCATTGCATAGTTTCATCAACGCAGTTGTTTTCAGATACAGTCGAAGGTCAATCAGTAAAAATAATATAAGCTTATTCGGATACCTTGGTTGAAAACAGTAGGTAAAAATTTCAAAAATTTCGTAGGCCTATTTTTGTTATTGTTGAAGCAATTGTTTTTGATTTTTGTTATAACAGAAGTAAGAAATTTACTTACTTCAAAAACGTTTTTCAATTTGTCTTTATAGAATAGCTAAATAAAAGTTCGTGAGCTCAAATTCTTAAGTACCAACCAGTATTAAACAACAAAAATATGAAGCAAAGATTGGCAACGAGCCGCAAAGTTTTTCAATAGAACTTTCTGCGAACGTTTCCCAAAATTCAACATGTTTTCAAATTGCATCATTTATAACTTTTTAATTCTTCATTCCATGTTTTTAAGGCTTAATTTGTATTTCTATTCAAGAGTCTTTTCTAGAATCAGTGATGTGTTAAGATAAAAATGAGGGAAACAGCTAGCTTGTAGGAAATTCGAATGGTTGCTTTTCCAATTATTCAAGAGTTCATAATTATTTTTAAATTTTTTAATTAAAACATCTCGTAGATATAATCGGGAGTTTACGAAGGAAATATCTAGGAGCATAAGAGGTATAGGTCAACCAAAGTTCGCACCATTTTCCAAAAATGGCTTATAATCCAAACCTCTCCCTTGCTAAAACAACACTTCCTGAGATACTTAATTACAGATTCACAGACGTATAGACGGTTACAATAGCTGGTGATACTGACTTATCATTGTTTCAGAGTTTTTCAAAACAAGCTTATGAAGAAAACTTCCTACAATTTGCTTAAAAATCTGGTAAACTTAGCTTATTAGAATTAACCGTAGAATTAGATTTTTTTCAAAAAAGTTTTTCATATCTTCATCAATATAATTCAGCTAAATCTTTCAAGCTCTTTGTAGAGTTGAGCATATGATAAGAGCGAGAAGAGGCTTGGTGAATCCAAATATAAGTCTTTAAACTGAATGAGAGAGACAAACTACGGAGAATCAATATTGCTACGATGACGAGAGTTAGTTGGTTTTCTACTGTTGTAACGTGTGGGTTAAATAAAGTGTCTTGTTATACTGTGAACGGTGGTGTCTTAATTAGTGAAGAAAATCATCGAACCTTTTGAGATCCTACAATTGGCGCATCCGATAGGATTCCAAACATCGAGTTCTTAGGTAAGAATTTTTTATTATTGGTGAAACGATTGTGAAAATAAAATGCAATGGAAAATTAGACGCACGATATTTTTTTTTCCTTACCCTCTTTGCTCATATTCTGCTGTAAAATTTGGTGCCTTTTGTTATATTGTTCCTTTGAATAAAAGATGTGAATGTTGTTTGGAATGGTCAGAGAGATAGCAGTTGATACGGAAATTTCGGTACTTTAAAAATCGAAACGACAAGATGGCAGTCACTGAAGCATTTTTTCCCCATTTATGTACTTTGTTCAAGTTAGAGAGTGGCCGAGACATAGGAGAATAAATTTGAGAGTCCGACAAACGTCGCAGCGAATGAAGTGGCCAAGACTCGGAAATAGATGAGAGTCCGACAATGGTGTCGCAGCAAATTGAGAAAGAGCCCGGTATGATTGCCGTAGCAGGATGTATGGATTTTGATTGTGTGCGAGAGTCCGGTTAATTGCCGTAGCTAGGGAATGAGAGTTAAAATTTGTTTGATTTTGTTTTGCGCATTGGGAGTCCCTGAGAGAGAAAGGGAAGACAAATAGAAAAATTTAATCGATTGGGACCGGTAAATTACCGTAGCTGAGGCAAGAGAGATAAATTTGTTTGATTTTGTTTTGCGCGTTATGAGTCCCTGAGAGTGAAAAGAAAGGGAAGGCAAATAAGAAAGTTGATTGAGGCCGGTGCATCGCCGTAGCTGTGTAATGAAAGAAACAAATTTGCATGATTTTGTTTGCGCGTTATGAGTCCCTGGGAGAGAAAAGAAAGGGAAGTCTGATAAGAAAGTTGGATTGATTGAGGCCGGTGCATCGCCGTAGCTGTGTAATGAAAGAAAAAAAAATTGTTTGATTTTGTTTTGCGCGTTGTAAGTCCCAGAGAGAAAAGGGGAAGGCAAATAGTTGAATTGGATGAGGCCAGATTATCTGAAGCAAGCTAAATGGAAAAGGGGGATACAATTAAATTGAAATTAGTTTTCTTTTCATACCAACGGGACCGGTAAATTACCGTAGCAGAAAGGATAAAGACAATGATTTGTTGATAATGCCATTATTTGTGCATAAGTCAAAAACTGCTAGTCCGCTTATGCGAATCACGGAGTAAGTTCCCAAACAGGAGTAAGGGGGAAGTCACAAATATGACGAGGCCAGTTGTTCTGAAGCAATTTTACCCGAGAAAAAAAAACATCTTGAGTTCCTTGGTAATAGAAAACGGGCAGATGCCGCAGCACCAAAGGAAAATCAGTTTGTTTGTTTTGGCGTGGGAATCCAATGATATGAAAGTGGTTGTATAACTTAAGTATGCGTTTTTGCAATGGAAGCAAGAGAGAATGTACATACATTATGGGAGCTACTCTGAAGCAAACCATTTGGTTTGGAATACTAGTAAACCGAGGCCGGTACAAGACCATCGCGAGAGTGAGAACCCCGAGTCCAAGTCAGTATCGAAGCATTGATAATTTTGGTGACCATTCTAAATCATGTCAACAAATTGATGGAAATAAGGAAAAATTAAATCATTAAATTCTTTGTATCTCACACGTGTTATAAAATATAAGAAAAAAATAAATAAATTTAATATTCTACTTAGTACAAAATTACACACATGAATGCTGGTTCAATCAATTTAATTGTGTTTTGATTATTTCGACAAAACAAACGTAAAAAAAAACTGAAACAATTTATTATGATTTTTTAACTGATCAGACCTAGAGTAGCAAATTATGAGCTCGCATTGTACGGTATGAATCTAGCCTTCATTAGGAAACTATTTTCTCTTTCACGTAGAATCATGGAGGACAAAGACTGGCCGTTGAACCCATTTAATGAAAACGTCGAACAATCACAGCTGCGTAGGGAATGGGAAGAATGGCATCGTTCTTTTGAGCTTATTTTGGAAATGAAAGGAATTGAATCACAGCATCAAAAACTTATACTATTACTTACTCGTGGGGGCCGCGGATTGCAACGCATATTTTACAACTTAGGACCAGTTCCGGAGGAAACATATCCAGAACCAGTCTCTATCCCGATGATGCCCAAGGAAATACCAGAATATGATAATGCTGTAATAAGATTGAGCAAATTTTTCGTAGGCAAACGGAATATCCGTGTTGAACTGGAATTTTTCCGCAATCTAAGGCAAAATGAAAACGAGACTTTCAATCAGTACCTAATGAAACTTCGCGCCCAGGCAGCTCGGTGTGAGTTTCAGGAACGTGAAGAACTCGAAATTCTTCAGCAGATAACTATGGGGTCATATGACGAACGTGTTAGAGACAAAGGCCTTGAAGGAACCATGAATCTAGATGAAATTACTAACTATGCCATTAACAGAGAAATGCTGATGCATCAGAAAAACAAGTCCAAGGATTTCGATCAAGGCTCATCTGGTGTCATGGCTGTAACTAATCAAGAGTTTTCCAGAACGTCGAATGGTGGCTCCGAAAGGCGTTTTGTGGAACGAAATGATCGAAATGTTTTTGATCGTCGGCCTGGACAATTTGTAGATCGTAACGGAAGACAGTTCTCAAATCGTAGAGGCGGTCGTTATATGCATCGTGGAGGAGGTTATAACCGATACAATGGGCGTTTTCCGAATTATCAAAATATTCAAAATCGTAATTGGAATAACAACCCAGTTGCTCGACAGATAGCGGGTGAATGCTACAATTGTGGACATTTTGGCCATAAGAGTACCGACACAAGATGCCCGGCAATGACGGCTGTTTGCAATAGGTGTGGCCAGATTGGGCATTTCGGCAAGAAATGTCCGAATAACGCACATTCTAACGTTCAATCAATTCGTCACAATCAGAACACTTCGGCAAGAATTAGAAACGAATGATTCAACAGAATGAGCAATGGAACGAGAACTTGCCACGACGCCCACAACCAGAAGACATTCAGCAGGTAAATTATAACTCAAATTAATGAATGGGACTTGTAGTTTGTAGGATCGTTTTGAGAATCCATATTGATTTTGTGAAATTTGTCATGTAATTTTCTTTTGTTTGATAAATATAAAACGAAATAAATAAAATAAAATCAAATAAAATAAAACATTTTTATTTACTAGGTCTCATTAAGTTTTCCTAACAAAGGAATTATCACATGTTTGGTTGGTGACTATCCCGTTGAGTTTCTTATTGACTCCGGCGCAGCAATTAATACAGTTACTGAAGAGGTCTGGACGGAGTTACAGAATCACAAAAAGTTCATTCACAAGCGAAACGTTTTATGCGATCGTAAATTTAATTCGTATGCGAGCCAGGACCCCTTACATGTTTTGGCTATGTTCGAAGCTCGTATTTTCATAAACGAATTAAAACCTACTTCATATGCGGAATTCTTTGTAATTCAGGGAGCAAATAAGTCATTATTAGGACGAAGTACAGCAGAGGAGCTCAATGTGTTGAAAATAGGCTTAGACGTTCAACAAATTGATGAATTGAAAAATTCAAAGTTTGAACCATTTCCGAAGTTTCCAAATGTTCTTATTAAGCTCTCAGTTGACTTATCAATACCGCCTAAGAAAATAGCGTATCTCCGAGTGCCTGAAGCTATGAAAGTAAAAGTTGACGACAGAATCTCTGAAATGCTACTGCAGGATATAATTGAACCCGTCACAGGTCCTCCGGAATGGATTTCTCCCATGGTTATCGTTCCCAAAGGCAAGGAGGATATTCGCCTTTGTGTGAATATGAAGTTCCCTAATGAAGCAATACAAAGAGAACATTACCCGATTCCAGTTATCGAGACATTTCTCAATACACTTCGAGGAGCGACGTACTTTTCGAAGCTTGACATAACTTCCGCATACTATCACATCGAGCTCCATCCGGAATCACGCAATATAACGACATTCATGTCAAGTAGAGGACTTATGCGCTTCAAGCGCCTAATGTTCGGAATAAACGCCGCACCGGAGATATTCCAACGCGTCATGACAGAAATGTTATCCGGCTTAGAAGGTGTTGTCGTATACATAGATGATATTGTTGTAGCAGGAAAAACCCAAGAAGAACATAACTCCCGATTAAAAGAGCTTCTATCCGTGTTGAAAGCAAATAATGCAAAACTAAATTATGAGAAATGTGTGTTTGGGGTAAAAGAGTTAGAAATATTGGGATTCAAGGTGAGTTCCTTGGGGATTAGTCCTACTGCAGAAAAGATTTCCGCCATTCAAAATTTTCGGTTGCCAAAGACCAAGGAAGAAGTTCAAAGCTTCCTTGGACTGGTAAACTTTGTTGGCCACTTTATTCCCGATCTATCAACTCGTACGGAACCACTTCGAAAGTTTATACGAGGAGAAGCTTGTACTTTTGGTAAAGAACAAGAAAACGCTTTCAACAACCTCCGATTCGAATTGGCGAACAACGTGAGAAAGCTTGGTTTCTTTGACCCGAAAGACGTAACAGAACTGTATGTAGATGCGTCACCTGTTGGATTAGGAGCTGTGCTCATCCAACGGGATGAAAAAATGTGTCCACGAATAATAAGTTTCGCCTCTAAATGCCTAACGAACGCAGAAAAACTGTACCCCCAGACACAACGTGAAGCTTTGGCCGTGGTCTGGTCCGTGGAAAAATTTTATTTATATTTATTCGGCCTGCAATTCACGATATTCACGGACCACAAAACACTTGAGTACATATTTGAGGGAAAGTACCGAGATGGCCGAAGAGCTTGTTCGCGTGCTCAAGGTTGGGCTCTTCGCCTACAACCCTACAATTTCAAGATCAAGCACATCAGTGGAGTTAATAATATTTCCGATGTTCTTTCCCGATTGTGCACGGAAGAGAGTCCAGCTTTTGATGAAAACACCCAGCATTTTCTTTGCGCAATTGGCGAACAACCACTGGCTATTACGCTGGAGAGCATTCAAAAAGAAACAAAAGATGATGAAACACTTACCGCTGTTATTCAGGCTCTCAAATCAGGCAGTTGGGATAAAGATCTATTCAGGTATCAAGCTTTTAATCATGAACTAGGTGTTATTGATGGTATTGTGGTACGCCAAGACCGCATCGTATTGCCACGAAAACTCAGACGTAAAGCGCTGGAAATAGCTCATCGTGGACATCCAGGTATCGTAGCTATGCGTAGAAATCTTCGACAATATGTTTGGTGGCCTTGCATGGACCGAGACGTCACCAGTGCAGTCGAAGAGTGTATTGGATGTGCAGCGGTTAGTAATGAGCACCCACCCGAAACGATGATGAGAAAGGATATGCCAGAAAGAGCATGGCAAGAAATAGCCATTGACTTCTTTACAGCTAAAGAGTGCGCAACGTTTTTGGTTGTTGTTGACTATTATAGCCGATTTTTACAAGTTGTTGAAGTGAAAAGTATCACAGCATCCAAAACAATTGAGGCCTTAACAAAGATTTTCAACGATCATACCTTTCCTGAGAAAATTCGATCCGATAATGGCCCTCCTTTCTCGAGCGAAGAATTCGGACGATTTTGCACCAACAGAAATATCAGGCTAGTCAGAACCATTCCCTATTGGCCCCAGATGAATGGTCTTGTTGAACGCCAAAATCGTGGAATACTGAAAGCCCTACGCATCGCAAAAGTATTAAAGACTGATTGGAGGAAAGCTCTGGAAGAGTATGTTTTTATGTATAATACAACACCCCATGCTGTAACCGAAAAACCTCCAATGGAACTTCTTACCGGTCGTCCAGTAAAAGTCTTACTGCCATCGCTACGAACTGATCCTATGTGGTACAGAGATGAGAATACCAGAGAAACCGATACTATAAAAAAGTTTCAAGGCAAGCAATACGCTGATAAACGCAGGCACGCTCAAACCTCAACAATCTCAGTAGGAGATCTCGTGATGGTGAAAAACTTCGAATCCGGAAAGTTGGAACCGACTTATAAGCTTGAAAAATTCAAAGTTTTATCAAGAGATGGCAACGATGCTGTAATTGAGAACAACGATGGAACAAAATACCGCCGAGCGGTATCCCACTTGAAAAAATGGCCTTCACCTTCCACCTCAAACTCTTCTGGAGGTTATTCAGAAATGGACATTGACAGCCCGAGTATTTCGACTTTCCCATACCTATATTCACAATCTCTAATTCAAACTTTAAAGATTCTTCTACAGGTCATTCAACAGCAGAAATGGATATCGAGGCTCCCGGTACTTCATCAACAGACACCGAAGATCCAAGAAGACCGCAAGCGCAACCCACAGATGATGCACCAGGAAGCTCGTATACGGAATTGGATGCCAAGCGATACAATTTACGGAGAAGGAGAAGGATGTAGAGTTGAGCATATGATAAGAGCGAGAAGAGGCTTGGTGAATCCAAATATAAGTCTTTAAACTGAATGAGAGAGACAAACTACGGAGAATCAATATTGCTACGATGACGAGAGTTAGTTGGTTTTCTACTGTTGTAACGTGTGGGTTAAATAAAGTGTCTTGTTATACTGTGAACGGTGGTGTCTTAATTAGTGAAGAAAATCATCGAACCTTTTGAGATCCTACACTCTTGAGATTTGATAATTTGATACATGGAATTCTCAAAAGTAGAAGATTAAGCTTTTGTGATTTAAAACAGTATTCATAATGTTAAACAATACACCAAAAAATATATAATTCTCTGTAAAACTTAGTTCGAAAAGATTGCATGTTTCTTTATCAACAAAATCACTAGAAATCAAATCTATAACAAAAACCCTGTGCATGATTTTTTTAATAACATCCAATTTTTATAAGTAATAAAACATAAAAAAAAACAAAAAATAATGCAGAATAAACATGTAATTTTACATTATATTTGCGATATGAATTCCTCAACGAAATAGTCATTCTGATAATTTTAACACATGCGGAGCAAATGCGAGATTTTTCGTTATATATCTTCCACGAATGTGTTACAATCAGAGGCATTTCTTGAATATTATAAATATATAAACTGATCGTTATTCTATGACAATTCTATGGTTATGGCAATACAGAGGTACGAAATTGGTTAAAGTGGTTTCTGAGATATAGAATGTCGAATATCGGAGTTTTTTGGCTAAAATTTTCTCGCGGTCTTTAATGTGTGAATTTGGTTTGAAAACTCATTTACAAGCTGATTTTGGAGGCTAATTTGGAATCAGAATTCTAAATCTGAATTCAAAATTTGAATTCTGATCAAAACAAAAATCAAGACTAAAATTTTAAATATCTACCAACAATTGAAATTTGTTTCAATTTGACTGAGTGAATCATGATTTTTTAGAATATGATATTCGAATTAGGAATCTGATTCTAAGTGCTCGAATCTTGATCGTCATTTCGAAGCTTTGATATGTTGGAATTCTGCATGAGAATAAAGTTTAAGAACTTCGTATCAGAATGTGAATATGAAACAAATCTTCGGGATGGTTTCTTATTTTTTGTACATCTAGTAAATTATTATCAAAATATTGAACATGGATATGAGTTTCGAAAATTGGAACGATGATTCCACAACAGCTATACATATCTGGGCTTTGGATATAGCTCAGTTGGCAACTCAGTTGCCTTCTGAGCCGATGTGCTCGAGTGCGGGCCCAAGAGTAAACATCGAACACAGTTGTACTTGGTAAGTTTTTCAATAACTGTCCGCAAACTGCAACGTTGATAAAGTTCCGAATGCCATAAAGATGTTAAAATGATCGAAACAAAAAAAATCGATATCTATCTTCTAATGATGTTTCAAAAGAAAATCAAGAATCCTAAACTGGATACAGAATCCGAAACATGAAAACAGAAATACAATTTCGATTTTGTTAATACGGAACCAGAACCTCGGAAATGAGTTTGATCTAATTTAAAATTTAATATTCAGAAATTAATCTATCAGCAAGAAAGACTTTTTCAAAAAACTGTAGCAGAATTTCGAACTTGGAATTCGTTTTCGAGGTTTTGACATCAGTTCTGATTCAAAATTATTGTTCTTAAATCACCTTAATCAATCACCAAAATTTGATGAAGAATTTAAAACTTTGGGTGTTGAGTACAATACCTCGCTTGCATTTCCTGGACCCTCATGAGGGGGGCCTATGGCAATGCCCATGATTTTCTGGACATATTCACCAAATAAAAGTACATTCTCATAGATTTGGGTCGTGTTTGAGGAAATATATTGAACTTATTCGCATTTCATACACTTTTTCCCCCATTGTGCGTTGGTTCAAAAGATTGCTGACTCCTGATATAAGAAATATGTTTTATCTTTTGATCGCTGGAAGGTTAAAAAAAAGAATTTATTCGCTTGCAAAGTTAACTTAACTAAAGCTATCACATCAAAAAATCTCCATCTTATACAGTAGAGCTAGGAATAAAACGAAATAAAACAAACCCGCAAACCCGGGGAAAAAATTGTTTGATAAATTACCTTGACATGACCACTTATCCTCGGAGAGATGGCCAAATTCTCGCTTGCACTTACAGATCATTTGTCCCCGGCAGTAAGCATTCGGGATGCAGTGGCTGTCGTACTGGCAGCGTCTTCCGATGGCTGTGCAGCATTCATTCATTCATTCATTCGTTCGTTCGTTCCCGGAAGATGGTCGATGGTGAATGCATGCAAATAATCACGACGAGAAAGATATGGAAAAGGCGATTAAGATGGATTAGTTTTCCTGCGGTTATCTGCTCTCCTTGGGATTTTTCCCGACGACCGTGTATGATTGGGGAGCTCTGCCGTTTGCGGATAAAGCTGGTTTTGTGACAGGCAATTATCTGGCGTCCTGCTTTGATATGCTGATAGTTGGACGGTTGAGAATTTTTCTTTTAAACGACTCGAAAGAATATGGAAAAATTCTTAAATTGAAGCGAATATCGTGAAATTATTTTTCCTTCACGTATTCAGAGAATAAAAATATTGGGAAAACATCTAGGTACTTGTGGATTCGAAGGTTCGAAAGCTAGTTTGTTGAAGTTGCTCTCAGACTCAAAAAAAACCACCCAAACCCTGAAGCGAGACACGTGTACGAATAAATTGCGTCAATGGTTTGAAGGATCGGAATTGCTTTTCCAAAACACTGAACCAAACCAGTGATCTGTATTCCTAGACGAAAATCGGGAATTTGTGTTTCGTTCAGGTAGGTAGTGCAGTATTTTGCTGTGATTCGAGGGATTCCGATACCCAAGTGGAAGTGCCATTCAAACAACAATTTCAGCACCGGAATGCTCAGTGGATTGCATACAGGAACTACCGATGTGGACCGCGGATGTTGATGATGATGCACCCTTCTCTAGGAACACGTTTTTTATCTCCGGTTCATTCGCTAACCAGGAAAATTATTCTACATAGTAGCATTTGTAGGGACTGAATCCGCGAGCCAAGGTGAGTGGGTGGAATAGATAAAATGTTCCGCGGTGATATTTTTCCTAACCGTTGTCTATTATTTTTCAGCACCAGGATATTTTTTCGTCAACCTAGAAAGCTTCCATTGAGTTGACTGGTTGGCGTGTCATGGCGCGAGCTCACATATTCAGTTGAACGGTTTTGTGACTTGCGAAAAAAAACTTTTTGGGATCTGTCTCCTTCAATAGGAAAACCCGAATCGCTCGAACACTTTTGTATGTACGTCTGGCTTGGGACTACTGGGAGAAATCATCATGTGCCTCAACTTTGGAGCTTCCAACTACGACATCATCAACATACCGAAGCAGTTTTTGCTACTTGGAAAACGTTTGCTGATGTTTGGGGACTATTATTCTGAGAGCGTGTACAAACAAATAACACAATTTAAATATACTTTCTGTTTTTCGTGCTACTTTCAACTGACACGGAGGGAAACCGCAACTATTTTTGACTTATTTATGTCCATAACAATTATTTTTAATCGTGATACATCAAATGGTTATAACAGGTTAAAGCACTTCAAAAGGATTTTAAAACTGGACATTTTTCTCCGTTAAAAAACGATCCTCATGTCTGATCTGCTGTACTCCGAACAGTGTTGACGAACTAAACATTTTCCCGGAAAGCCAATGTCGTTCGAGTAAAATGGTTTTGTAAAAAACCACCAAAGACGTCGAATTGGAGCTTCAAAATGGATGCAGACTTCAAATAGGACGACATCGGAAACGATAAACAAACGTACCTCCACACTGGAATCGTGCAAGATGAATATTAAACTTTCCCAGAAGTCGCAATATTTATTGCACATGTTTGCAATCTATCGAGCATTTGTTTTGCGTTTTCCTGTTGTGTTCTGTTGTTGTTAGCTGATAGAACACACACTTGTCTACCGGCACGTTTTCTTCGAACAAGAGTTTGGGTTTCGATTAGTAGAAACATGAGGGCTGCTGATGCTCTTTTTTATCAGGAACGGTAGGGCAAATTCACTTCCGTTTACGAAATTAGCATAATCGAGTTCAATATTTGTCGTTCTGCTACTTTTTGTCCTTTTCAAAATTGAGTAAACGGCTCCATTGAATTACGCAATAGTTTGACGCCCACCTTTCGGGGAATTTTTGAACATTTTTTTTCGGCTTTCGAGCACAAAATAAAAATGTGAAAACCAACTCACCTCCGACGCAGGTTTTGCCCTCCGGCTCATCCGGTCGATATCCTTCGGCACAGTCGCAACTTTGGCGGCGCGTATCGCAGGTGTGGGCGTACTGGCGGCAGTCCTCCTGGGACGTGCAGTATTGACCGAGCTCTGGGAGAGAAACATCGAAAGAATTAATATTAGGGGATTTTTTTTATCATGGGGTAATTTGCGCCGGCGGTCTTCAGATTATCCCAAAAATAAAAAATGGCTTATTTTGGGCGAGTTAAGAACGCATGGTTTATGAAAATATTTTCAAAGAAATTTTAGTTTAGATTTGTAGGTAAAAGAACCTGTTTCAAGTGCAAATAGCCTTGTCAGTTTCTAATAAATAATCATAAATAGTACATTAAAACGAAATTAAATCAATTGATATTTCGTTTTCAAGTCGTCAATATGAGTCAAATTGAATTTTTAGAGAAATAAGAAAAAAAAATTCTTTATATTTCTTCAGTGATACCTAATACAATCATTTTTTATTTTTTATTTAATTTATCTCCTGCATATCCTTCATCTCATCTCTACATTCATTCTAACCTCTATTCTAAATCGAAACTTTTTACTTAACGACTTGTTTTTCACAAGATTTTGTTTATCACTCATCTTTCTTCTACATGAAATTCTAAGCAAAACCTGTTGTTTATTTTTCCAAATATCTTTCCTCTTAATTCCACAATCCATTCTTACCCCAGGCTTTTCTATTAATTTTTTGCATATCGTTCATCTCATCTCTTTGAAATCAACGCTTCCTAAGTCAATCCATTTTCTCCACTGAAAGGCCAAATCAAAACAATCAGCAGCAGCTGTCTAAAAAATCTGCGCTTTCTAAGTCGATCCGTCTTTTTCCACCGGAGGGCCAAATCAAAACAAACAATCAGCAGCGGCAGCCTTAAATATCTGCGCATCCAGAGTCAATCCGTTTTTATTCTAAGTCCAAATCAAACAAACAATCAGCAGCAGCAGCCTTACAAATCTGCACTTCCTAAGCCAATTCTGTCATATTCTACCGGAAGGAAAAATCAAACAAACAATCAGCAGCAGCAACCTAAAAAATTAGCGCTTCCATAGTCAATCCGTCTTTACCCACCGAAAAGCCA
Organism: Uranotaenia lowii; assembly: GCF_029784155.1. Taxonomy (NCBI): domain Eukaryota; kingdom Metazoa; phylum Arthropoda; class Insecta; order Diptera; family Culicidae; genus Uranotaenia; species Uranotaenia lowii. The sequence continues at coordinate 212,685,598 of NC_073691.1, forward strand.
AATCAAAACAATCAGCAGTGGCAGCCTTAATAATCTTCGCTTCTATAACCAATCCATCTCATTCCACCGGAAAGCCAAATCCAAACAATCAGCAGCATCAGTTTTAAAAATCTGCGCTTCTAAAGCCAATACATCTTGTTCCACCGGAAAGCCAAAGGCCAAATAAAAACAATTAGCAGCAGCCTTTAAAATCTGCGCTTCTTTAGCCAATCCGTTTTTTTTCCACCGGAAGGCAAAATCCAAACAATCAGCAGCAGCAGCCTTGAAAATCTGCGCTTTTAAAGCCAATTCGTCTTATTTCACCGGAAGGCTAAATCAAAACAAACAATCAGAAGCAGAAGCTTTAAAAATCTATGCTTCCGTAGCCAATTCCGTCTTATCCCACTGGAAGGCCAAATCCAAACAATCAGCAGCAGCAGCCTTAAAAATCTGCGCTATTTGTGCTTATTCTACCAACAACGCCATTGTCGTGAATTTACGAATCTTTATTCACTTAGGCACGATTCACTTAAGCACGTTTGTCGCTCACAAGAATTAATCTATGACTGACTTGGTTTTGTTTGTTTTGCCTAGTGTTGCCAAAATAACAAATGTGGTCAAAGAAAATAATTTTATTCTATAAACCTTCAGTGATGCCGAATATTTTTTAAATTTAATTTATGTCCTGCATATCCTTCATTTCATCTCTACACCAGGGTGCAAATTGTCAGATAACTCAAGGCAACAAAATTCACACTTTTCCGAGGTGCAAAGAATTTTAGAGGTAATTTTAAAGAAAATTTTGGGCACGTATCCAAAGATTTATTTTGTTTGTTTCTATCAGCCCTATTTATCGAGATAACTTTGGATGCTGAAAGAGCAGCATTTGACAGAAATATTAAGGAATTAGTCCAAAAATTTTTTCGATTCACCCCACTTTAAAATATTTGTTTTGAAGTGTTAAAAATTGATCGAGTTTTCCTGTCAATGAGTCATTGTTTAAGATGAGTTAAAAAAGAGGAACATTAACTTGTAATTACACAATAATTTGAACTAAAAATCTCCCCGGTAACAGGTCAATTCCCTATTAGCTCTGATGTGCTTTTAAGCTCTTCCACCCATAAGCATTCATTCCCAGAACGAGCAATAACTAGTCGTCAGAATGTGCCATGTGCCAGTATTCGCAGCAAGTATGTAGTTAGGTATTTGTGTGGGTAGGTACCTACCTAACATGGACGAACATTCTTTCGATGAATTAAGCCTTGGGTCGTAGAACATCGTATGTCGCATCCAATTACCGGTCGACGTGCAACCGACAGCAAGTTTCCTTCCTTCTTTCCACCCAAAACCCAACGGGGACAGCCATTTGGATGGGGGTTTGGAAGGTCAGGATTAAGTTCGGGCTAGTCGTCTCGGATGAAGTAGGTAAGAGGATCTTCCCCGGTATGTTTTTTTTTTTCAAGTCTAATCCTTGATCCCTTTAGAATCTTCATTTGGGATGGGAGATTGTTCTGTCTGTAGCTTATATGCATACATAAATACAAACTCACCATATGCTATAGGAGATTGAACGGATGCAAAGATTCTGTTGTGTGTGTTCAAATTAAACGGGAATTTGGTTTGCCGGGAGAAATTGGCAGCAGGGGAGCTTATGTGAATTAATTTAATTAAACTCACGCTGACATTTGCGAATCCCTTCGGTTGAAGTAATTATAAGATTTAATGTATTTCAAAACAAAGTCAGTTCGACGAAGCACAAAATTAAAGCTACCAACAAGTTGAAGGCACCGGAAAGCAGTTGGGAAGCACAAACAGCAAATAACTCGAATAAGGTTTGAAAATGGGTTGCCCTCTTCAGGTTTAACTAATAAAAATGGGAAAAAACCAAGTCTCAACGTTCATGCGAAGGCTTGGGAAAATCCCCGAAATTCAAATACTTTTTCTTCTCCTTCCTCTTCTGATTCTAACAATTTTGTTGATTTGGGTGAGATTACTGAGGAAAAATTAAAATTTTTGCATCAAAATTTAATGGAAATGATGCAACTTATGTTGAAAGCAAATTCAATGTTTGAAGCTTTCCAAACTTCTTTTAATTATGCTAACAAAATTATTATGACTTTACGATTCCCTCATGGATCCAAATAGATGTTTAAATATTATGAATTGGAACGCTAGATCTTTGCTGGCTAACCAAGACGAGTTCTTTTTATTTTTGAAAACTCAAAACATACATATTGCTGCCATCACTGTAACTTTTTTAAAGCCAGACAATAACTTGAAAAGCAATGCTTTCTTTAAAATTTTACGAAATGATCGACTTGATCGACAAGGTGGGTGTGTAGCTATTGTCATCAATAGTCGTCTCAAATTTAGACTTCTTCCTTCTTTCAATACAAAAGTTTTAGAAAGAATTGGAATTGAATTAGAAACTTCTATGGGGAAAATTATAATTGTTGCCGCATATTTGCCTTTTCAATGTAGCGGTGAACAGAAAAATTTTTTGAAGGGAGATTTACAAAAACTCACCAGAAATAAATCTAAATTTTTTATTATTGGTGACTTTAATGCAAAACACCGATCTTGGAATAATATTTCATCAAATTCAAATGGGAATATTTTGTTTAATGACTGCTCTGCAGGTTATTATACTGTTGAATATCCTAATGGGCATACTTGTTTTTCTTCAATTAGAAATCCCTCCACAATTGATTTGGTTCTAACGGATTTAGGCGAGCATTGTAGTCAATTAGTTACTCATGCGGACCTCGATTCAGACCACCTTCCAGTAACATTTTCTTTATCCCAAAGTCCCATTGAAAACCCTTTAAAATCAACTTTTAATTTTCAAAAGGCTAACTGGGAGCGATATATGAATTTTATTGAACGTAATTTAGATGTAAACGTTCCATTGAATTCAATAGAAGATATTGATTTGGCTGTAGAAAATTTGACAACTTCAATAGTCAATGCTAGAGCCGCTTCAATACCTAAAGTTAAACATAGGGTAAATGATCTTGAGCGGAACTAGTCAAAATCTGATCTTGAGCGGAACCATTTACTTTTCCTAAGATCTAGGCAATGATTGTTTATGAATCTTATCAAATTGTTGAAAAAACACTTTTTCAAGATCTTTTCATACAAGCATTGACATTTTTGCTTAAATTTATTAACTGAAATAATGATATTAGAAGATTTAAAAACATACCAATTTCTGCTGCAATTTCCATCAATCTACGCTGACTTTGAACGTCAATTTATGTCATCCTTGACCGTTGAAAACTGATTCTCAATAAATAAAACGGTAGAAAAACTCATAAAAAACATTATTCGGGTTTTTGTTACAAGTTTTCCTTGAAAATATCAAATAATGGCGTAGTTTTTAAAAGTAAAATATGATCTTGAATGGAACCATCTTTGATCTTGAGCGGAACTACTAGCTTCCGAAATATACCGCTAGGTGCGCTGCCTTATGCCTTATGTCTCACACGCGGTTTTTTACCCCTGAATGTATGCAGCACCTTTGTATTTTTCTTATAACATCAGTTTTAGGGACAGAAATGATGTAAAGTTAAACTCGAATAGAACAAAAACTAATTAATTGGTGTAACCGCGTACCAAAATAGGCACACAAAAAGTTTAATTTCTTGGGGTAAAAGAAATGTGTTTTTGATTCTTTTTTTCAGAGTGACGACGGGAAGAAGGAGGAAGGCTTTCATACATATTTTTTGGCATTATTCGAGAACTAATGAAACCAATAAAGTTAAGTATTTATTTCAGAATAAGAATCAATCTTCATTGCCATTACTTTTCGTACTTTAAGAAGTAGCTTTCTTTTAAAGAGGTTGTTTTAGATGTTCACATTCCAATTGAAAACGATATACTATCTTGTAAGCAAAAATTCAAATTGTTTTACACACATTCCTTCAGTTTTACGAAGTGTAGCAAAGCACACCGGGTTAGTTATTTTATAATACTCCACGATTCAATTGGTGGCATGGTATTGAAAACCTATCCGATTCCCTTGTGTTTGACTTTACACTTGAGCTTGAACTAGAAATCGGTTTGAGAAATACTTGTTTTATCAGTTGAGCTAAATAATGAATGTTTCCATAAATTTTTAATATAAATAAATATTAACGTGATTCATAAGAAACTGAAATTTATTATAAACTTTATTTTATGAATGAGTTGCTTAGAGCAAAGTTGCCGAAATCACAGAAAAGTCTGTTATTTCACAGAATTTTGAGGAAACTTTTCAACACCACTCTTATGATTTGTCTTGGTACATCTTTATACCACAGAGAACAGACATCGGGCCCCGAACAAAAATTTGTTGAAATCGTGTGTGAGAATACCCACCTAAGTTTCAAACCAAATTCGTAAGTGGACTAACATCCATAAGATGTCGCTACCAGTACACATATTTTTCCATTTTTTCGACACGCTTAGAAATTAATACTCATAACTTATCTTAAAGGAGGCCATTGCAATGTATGAGAGTAACACAACTTTTTGTGTAATAAATTTTAAGAACATCTTGATTTTAAAAAATGCAAATCATATTTCAATCATACTTTAATCGCTGTCATATGTACCAGCATATGCCCTATATTGTTCAATCAATATTGACGCTGAATGGAAAGTTGAATTCCAAGTTTTAAAGTATGTCTGTCAGTAAATAGTTTTCTAGAACAGAGAATGTGAACATAAATGTTATAATTGTTAATTATAGGTCGGTTTTCCGGTTGATGTTATCTTGTAACTCATGTTTATAAATAACTTTAATCATTTCTACTGATGACTAACCCTGAGTTACAAGTCCTCATCTATCGATCTCAGGTAACATCAACCAGAATATCGAGCCATAGTTTACAATTATAACATTTATGTTCACATTTTCTGTTCTAGAAAACTGTTAACTGATTGTAAAATCCCAACACATACTTTAACACTTGGAATTCAACTTTCAATTCAGCGCCAAAATTGTTTGAACAATATGGGGCATATGACAGCGGTCAATTGTGATTGAAATATGATTTGCATTTTTTTAAAATCATGATGTTTTAAAATTTATTACATCAAAATTTGTGTTACTGTCATACATTGCACTGGCCTCCTCTGAGATAAGCGATGAGTATTAGTTTCTAAGCGTGTCAAAAAAATGAAAACAAAAATAGGTGTACCGGTAGCGACATCTTATGTATGTTAGTCCATTTACGCATTTGGTTTGAAACTTAGGTTGGTATTCACACACACGTGTTGAGCTCCAGCGCGAACTCTGTTCTCTGTGTTTATACCGGAGATTGCGGGTTTTTACGCAAAAACATTAATTTTTGAACTTTAAAATCTTCAAAGTTGAAATTTAATTGAAGTTTTCACAGTTACACATGTATTAGGAATAAGAGCTATTAAAGATGTTGACAGAAGAAAATGGTTCCTCTCAAGATCATATTTTAGTTCCGCTCAAGATCAGCGTGGTTCCGCTCAAGATCAGAATTCTTACTTCAGAAAAACAGCTCCAGAGTTATTAGGATTTACTCTAAAATATTCTAAAAATCATCATTAGAAAGAAGAAACCAAGATCTATCCGCTGAAATGAAAAAAAATTTGTTCGGGTATAACCGAAACCCATACCGCTTGATCAACTGTTCCGAGTTGCGTCGAATTGAGCCAATTAGTTCCGCTCAAGATCATTTACCCTAATTTTAATCAACCTTTAATTGAAAATGATCTTCAGTTTTTGATACGACTGAAAAACATTCGTCGACGCCAATTTCAACGAACTAGGGATCCTTATTTGAAATTAATTTATTGCGACCTTCAAAAAGAGATCAAACGTCGTTTAAATTTCATTCGTAATGAAAATTTTGCTAAAGCAGTAGAGGATATAAAACCCTACTCAAAGCCATTTTGGAAATTAACTAAAATTCTAAAAAAGCCCCAGAAGCCAATTCCTACTTTGAAAGATGGGGATAAACTTCTTTTAACTAATTCAGAAAAAGCTCAAAAATTAGCCCAACAATTTGAGTCTGCTCATGATTTTAATTTAAACGTTGTAAGTCCAATTGATGCTCAAATTTCCCTAGAATTTGATGATATTCTTTCTAAGCAAATTGTGTTTGAAAGTTCTTGTGAGACAAATATTGATGAACTTAAATTGATTTTCAAAAAATTTAAAAATATGAAAGCCCCGGGGGAAGATGGGATTTTCTATATTCTTATTAAAAAGTTGCCTGAAAGCACTTTAAATTTTTTAGTTAAAATCTTCAATAAATGTTTTCACTTGGCTTATTTTCCCAATAAATGGAAAAATGCCAAAGTAACTCCAATTTTGAAACCTGGAAAAAGTGCTTCAGAGCCTTCAAGTTATCGACCAATTAGTTTGCTTCCTTCTTTAAGTAAACTATTTGAGAGAGTTATTTTGAATAGAATGATGATTCACATTAATCAGAATTCTATTTTCCCTGATGAACAATTTGGTTTTCGTCATGGACATTCTACTACACATCAACTTTTAAGTGTAACTAATATGATTAACGCTAGCAAATTTGAGGATTATTCAACTGGTGTTGCTCTTCTTGATATTGAAAAAGCTTTTGACAGTGTTTGGCACAAAGGTTTAGTAGCTAAATTAGCTCGATTTGATTTTCCTGTATATCTCACCAAAATTATTCAAAATTATTTGACTAGTCGAACTTTGCAAGTAAGCTATCAAAATTCATGCTCTGAAAGGATACCCATTAGAGCTGGTGTCCCTCAGGGTAGTATACTTGGGCCTATTTTATACAATATTTTTACTTCTGATCTTCCTGATGTCCCAGAAGGAAAAGGTAGAAGATTATTTGCTGACGATACTTTGCTTTCAGCCAAAGGTCGAAATTTACGGGTGGTACGCAGTAGATTGCAACAAAATTTAAATTCCTTTTTGAATTACTTGAAAATGTGGAAAATTTCTCCTAACGCTTTCAAAATTCAACTTATTTTATTTCCCCATAAGTCAAGAGCTCAATTTTTAAAACCTAATGAAAATCATTCCATAACTTTTAATGGGGTTTCTTTAGAATGGTCTGATCACGTGAAGTACTTGGGACTCACACTTGATCGGAATCTTTCTTTTAAGAATCACATTGAAGATATTCAATCTAAATGTAATAAATACACTAAATCTCTTTATTCTCTCATCAACAGGAAATCCCGACTGTGCCTGAAGAATAAGATGCTTATTTACAAGCAAGTCTTCCGACCAGCGATAATGTATGCAGTTCCGATTTGGACTAGCTGCTGCACGACGAGGAAGAAAGCCATCCAGAGGATTCAGAACAAGGTTCTGAAAATGATTTTGCGGCTTCCACCTTGGCACAGCACCGAAGATCTTCATCGGATTGCAGGCATTGAATCTATCGAAGAGATGGCCAACAAAATCATCTCCAACTTCAGAGGCAAATCGATGCAGTCTTCCATCGCAGAGATTCGCTCTCTCTACAATTAGTTTAATTTTAGGATAGCTTTAGGTTTTAGTTTAAATTTTTTTTTTCACTACAGGATGTTCTCCTTTATAAAAATGCTTGATTGTGCTCAGCAAATTTAAGTCGAATAAATAAATTTTAGTGATTATTAAACTATAGGGCTCTGAAAGTTCATTATTGAACTGAACACCTAATTTACTGTATTAATGTAATATAAATGTAATGATGAATTGGTACTAATAAAGATATATTTAAAAAAAAAAAACTCGAATAAGGTGCCCACAAAATCTCCGAAGATCGATTTGCCACTCAAGACCAAACGATTTGTACCGAAACCGAAAGTCTCGGAAGCAAGATTGATGAGAATGGTCAATTCCGGCGACATGATTGATTCAATCATTTCCTGTCTACAATTGCTGAAGGGACCAGACGAGTCGAAACAAGAGCGAACGACTGAACGAACGAATGAATGAACAATCGAATGGCTTTTTTTTTTATCCCTCCCCATGGACAAGGCCTGGAATAATTCACTTTTGTCTTTATCGTTGTGAGTTCGAATTTTTTTTTTCATTGATTTCGATTTGTTCCTTTCCAGAGGTCCTGAGGATGGAAGTGATAATCATTGGAATCTTATTCGATTTTACCACATTCAACGGTTTCTCGTAAAGATGCTAGTCCTTAACTGCTTCAAGATTTGGTTTATATAATTTTATATCTTAATGAGTTAAAGCTGTCCCCTACTTAAATTGAACAAAATGTTGAATTTTCTCATAAAAACCTAAAAATTCAAATTTACGTTACTTTCAAATTTTGCAAAAATTCATGGAGTTTTAAACCAAAATTATGTTGAGGTCTCAGAATTTGAGAAATTCTAAAATGACCCCAAATCTGTCGGACATGTAATTTGTAAGAAACAATCGTGCAACCAAAAATCTAATAAAATACCAAATTAGTGATTGTAACTATGTTTGAAACTTTCAACGCAGAACAGTCTCGTCAGCCAGTCATTTGGTCAAACTACTGGACAAGAGCTAAGGTTTCAAGGTATCGGAAGGTGTAAACCACACACACTCAACCACATCCGCCGGAAAATGAAAGCTTACCTCCCGGAAGGCCATACTTTTGCATCGGCGATGACGGCCTTGTTGGTTTTCCGAGGGCTCGGCCATAATCAGCCCGGGATCCGGAATCGGTTTTGTTACCAGTCACACCGCTGAAAGCTGCTGCTGCACTGAAGTTAACTAGGGCAGCGGCAGTTATTTCAATGCCATCGTCGCCGGCGTTGTCGTAAGCGAAAGTTGTCGACGGATCCAAATTTGGGACTACGGTTATAGCGGCTGGTGTTGATAATGAAGTTTCCGAGTATTCGCCTGGTCCTGTTTCCCCACCGTCATGAAGGATGACGCCGTCGATGGTGGTGGTGGTGGTGGTGGTGATGCTGAGGTCGGAAGTTACAACGGTGCCCTCGACGGTGTTCCAACATTGAAACAGAACCACAAAATGCACGCAGAATATTAAATCACTGAAAATCATTTTCGGAATTCCAAATTTTTCGGCTCACAGCGCGGCGTCGCTCAACCAGCTTGTGGAAAGTGTTGGTGGTCCACCTAATGAGAAAGAAGAGAGGTGCAACGGAAAGAGAACTGGTTGGTAACTTTGTGTGAAATGAGTCCCGGATGATTCGTTTCTTGGTAGGGGGTACAGTATTGTACCCTTAGCCTTTAACCATATGCGGGTTTAACTTTAACACGTTCGTCGCAACGTTAATTTTGGTAGTTTTACTAGCCGGGCCCAAAGAAATTCCTGGAGCGAGAATGAAAAGAGGGAGAATTTCATAATTTGCATCGTGTGGCTAAACTCAGGGCTAATCTTTAATAAGAGATCGTCACACGTTTTTGATGTGACCCAGGAAGTACACCCGTCACCCAAATATGGATCCCATGACGACGAACGTGTTAATTGTTCCATTTATCAAAATATGATACTACCAAAAAAAAATCCTTCAACTCAAACGTTAAGTTGAGTTAAAAAATTGATGAAAAAATGGTACAAATTTCCGCCACAAAGTTAAAAATAATTCTTGCAACATTCCACACATAAATTAAGTTAGCTTATATAGGAGATTTAGACCAGAGAATGATTTTTTAAGAAAACATCAATAAGTTTTGCACAAAGGAGGATGATGGGATCCAATCGGCTCCCATTTGAAACAACGACGGTGACGAGATCTTAACCCTCAGCAGATTGTTTTACGACGATTCTTCAAATATTGGAGGAATAGCCAGCGCTACTTCGGTTTTATCACTGGGACGCAACGATCTTGGCACTTGGGAGGCCTCAAAGCTCCTCGACTCAGTCGCGCAGTCGCGATTCTGTTTTTCCAGTGATCGTCATTCCCATCTTGAACCCGAATCGTTTGACTCCATCAGCTTCCACTATCAGAATGTCGGCGGTGTAAATTCGTGTGTAGTCGATTACCTGCTAGTTACATCGAGCTCCAGCTATGACATCATCGCCTTCACTGAAACATAGCTGAACGACCGCACGCTTTCCAGTCAGATTATCAGTCCGAACTATGCAGCCTTCCGATGCGACCGTAAAGGGTGACACGGTCAAAATTTAGTCAATATCAACTTGACATTTTTCTTTCAATTTTGCATTTAAAAAACCTGAACACCCCTCATTTTGAAGGTGTGTGTGTAGAATGTTGCTCCTATTTTGATTTTGGAATTCACTCTTGAGTTGTCAAAATGCCGTCCAAGGAAGAAGAGCAGCGTATCAAAATTTTGCTCGCGCATCGCGAAAATCCAAGCTACTCGCACACAAAGCTGGCAAAATCGCTAAAAGTTGCCAAATCAACCGTTACAAATATAATTAAAGTGTTTGGGGAACGTTTGTCGACAGCCAGGAAGTCTGGATCGGGGGGAAATCGAAAACCGGAAGCCGCTGAGACGAGAAAGAGCCGCTGAGACGAGAAAGAGAGTTGCCGGTAGTTTCAAGCGAAACCTTAACCTTTCTCTCCGAGATGCCGCAAATAAGCTGGGTGTACAACCGAGATCGAGCCAAAAAACGAGCCGGACTATCGACTTACAAGAAGGTAGTGACTCCAAATCGCGATGATAAACAAAATACGACGGCCAAAGCGCGATCCCGGAGGCTGTACACGACGATGCTGATGAAGTTTGACTGCGTGGTAATGGACGACGAAACCTACGTCAAAGCCGACTACAAGCAGCTTCCGGGACAGGAGTTTTATACGGCAAAAGGAAAAGGAAAGGTAGCATATATTTTCAAGCACATGAAACTGTCAAAGTTCGCGAAGAAATTTCTGCTTTGGCAAGCCATCTGTTTCTGTGGCTTGAAAAGCAGCATTTTCATAGCTTCCGGGACTGTCAACCAATTTTCCGAAAATCAATCAAAATAAACACTCAGGATTCGTTTCCTGTTGGATACATTCTGATTGTATAGTGGGATAGCGCCTCTCGCAACTGCTTCGCCCGACTGGTATGCAATCTCGATCAGCGCTCTACTCAGCAATGCCAACCGAGTCCCATCATTCAGAATCATCGGGTTTGTAAACATCGCATATCGGAGATGAGTGAGATACCAACTGATCCATTCTGAATGTCACTCACTCAGTATCCGCCTGGCTGATTAGAAATTGAAAAGACGGCGGAAGTGACCATCTTTCCATCACAAACACAACTACAGTTTGATTTTATTCTTACTGTAGTAAAAAAAGCTGTAAAATCAAATAAGTTTATTAATTGGCTATGTTTAAAATCAAACAACATTTCCTAATGATCGGTTACATGTATCACTCGTTCAGTGCCTGAACCATTCACTCCTGATCCTAGCCCAACATGATTCGCCGTATGCATCGCTCAATGGTGAGATTCCAATTTGATGATAGTGCTGCACTGTTTTGACAGCAAACATCGTGCGAGGTGATCTGTATTTTAGCGATGAATAAAACGATCGATGATCGGATAAGTCCAGTAGCAATCAATAACAAAACCCGATCGCTGTACGTTCAGTTGCGAAGTGCAATCAGGAACATTCATTGAAAATGAGTGATTTTCGGAACACTGCTGTCAACCAAGAAATTTACGTGAAAGAATATTTGAATAAACGTCTGCTGCCTTTCCTGAAGAAACACAGTTGTTCTGTACTGTTTTGGCCGGATTTGGCATCTTGCCATTACAGTAAAAAGGCCATGGAGGGGTACGCCGCCAACAACGTGCAGGTGGTTCCCAAGGACAAGAACCCTCCCAACACGCCAGAGCTCCGTCCAATTGAGAAATACTGGGCTATTGTCAAGCGGAACCTAAAGAAGACAAAAAAAAAACTGCTAAGGACGAGCAGCAGTTCAAGGCAAACTGGCTTTCTGCGGCGAAGAAGGTGGACAAGGTGGCTGTACAAAATCTGATGGCAGGGTTTAAGTGTAAGACCCAGCAATTCGGATTTGGAAAAGCGGAATCCTAACTGAATATTTTTCCTGATTTTATACTAATTAAACTTGAAAAAGAAATTTCATTTGATTTTTTAAATAAACGATATCATGAATTTCGTTTTCCCTTGACCAAATTTTGACCGAATCCGTCCATTAAACAGCAAAAAGTCAACCGGAGGAGGAGTGTTATTGCTGTGAAATCTGAACTCCCATCCAGGCTAATCGAAGACAACTGCTGGAAAGATTTGGAACTTTTATGGGCTCGCATCGATCCCGGTGATCGGAAACTATACTTGTACGTGCCTCCCGGTCATTCCGGAGACCAGGTGTTAGCTGAATCTTTCTCGCGCTGCCTCACCAAAGTTAGCTCTATGTGCTCTCCCGAAGATGTTGGTGATTTCAACTTGCCTGGTTTGAAATGATGTTCTTCGCGAAGTTACTTTCTGTTTCCGGATCCTCAACTTTCTTCGTTTTCGGCATCCTCCAACATCTTCTTAGATAGCTACAGCGACTCTGCGTCAAATCAACAATATCGAAAATGAAAACGGTCGTTTGCTCGACCTATGCTTTGTCAACGAAGGGTTTAGAAATGGTATTCTCGTCAGCAACCGCCAAACTCATAAACTCTACTTCTAAGAGCCCGGACGGAATACCAGCTACTTTTTTGAAACGGTTTATGCCGCATCTGCTAACACCTATCATGCATATATTTCAAGCATCGCTGGACGGTGCAATCTTTTCCGCTTTGTGGAAAGAAGCATATATGAGCACTGCAAGCACCACTTTCAAGCGATCAGCACGGTTTCATGCCTAAACGTTCAACTACCACAAATGTACTGACGTTCACATCTTTTGTACAAGGAAACTATGCCAGGAAGACCCAAACCGATGCTATTTATACAGATTTGTCTGCTGCATTTGATAAAATGAACCACGAGATTGCTCTCGCAAAGCTAGGTCGTTTGGGCTTCTGTGAATCTTTACTGGAGTGGTTTTGGAGCTACTTAACAAGACGAAAGTTGTCCGTTCATACTGGAGAATCCTTCTCGAGACAGTTTCTTAGCTCTTCCGGAGTGCCGCAAGGAAGCCATTTAGGACCATTAATTTTTGTCATCTATTTCAATGATGTTCTCTCGCTCCTCGATGGCTTAAAACTCGCATAAGCCGATGATTTGAAACTGTATCACACCATCAATGGTACAGACGACATCGATTCCCTGCAACGGCAGTTCAACATTTTTGCTGACTGGTGCGACAACAACTGCCTGCCACTAAATCGCAGTAAATGCTCGATTATACCGATTATACTAAGAGGCCTCTTTATGTCGAGTTCATTCTCGGGGATGATATAATCTCGCGGGTCGACCAAATCAATGATCTGGGTATTATTCTCGATCAACGGCTTGAGTTTAAGACTCACACGAACTACGTTGTAGACAAAGCCTCCAGAAATCTTGGTTTCTTGTTTCGCGTGGCTAAAGAATTTAAAGTTGTTCTGTGTACTGCTTAAAAAGCTTATGTATATCGCAGCATAGTCCGTTCCGTTCTCGAGTATGCTTCTGATGTCTGGTGTCCTTTCTACCAGAATGGGGTTGAGTCGAGGCTATCCAGCGGTGCTTCATGCGATACGCCTTTCGACACCTAAACTGGCAAGATCTTTTTCGTTCGCCAAGTTATGAGAATCGTTGCCGCCTGATAGACTTAGACACGCTTCAGGTCCGAAGAAACGCTACGCGTGCTTTGGTCGTTGCGGATCTCCTTACATCGAGGATTGACTGTCCCTCGCTGCTGGTAGCTATTTCTCTCAACGAGCGACCGCGAGGATTGAGAAACCAGAATCTGCAACTCTACGTTCCCGTTCGGCTGAATAACTTGACTCAGAGATGTCTCAAAGTGATCAAAGTTTCGAATTTTTTTCCCTCACATTGTTCTTTCTAAACAAAGAAATAGATGCACTGAAAGCTTTATGCCGTCAGCGAAAAAAACTATTTAAAATACTTCAGTCATAGAACCTGCTTCGTTTGTTTGATGTTTTTTTCATATTTTTAATCTCATTTAATTTCAGAAGTAACTGAAGATTTAGGGCGCTCAGAAGTTAAGGTAAATAAAAAATTTTAAAGTTGAAATCTCCTTCAGTTTACGGGAAATTGATTTTATTATTTAAATTGTTTCAATTGCCGAATTTCAAAACGTGCAGATTAAATGCGCCTATTGATGTTTTATGCAAAATTTCAGTTTTTCTGGCAATATTGTAATATAATTATATTACAAATGCTTGAAACTGATAAATCTCATAAAACAAAGCTGTTATTATAAAAAAATCTATATCTTTTATAATTTAATGAAATAAAACAGTAATTAGTCTTGTTAATTTACGTCATAATTTTACTACTTAAACTTGTTATTTTAGGATAGAGGCATTTTTCAAACATGATGAGGTCATACACTCTTTTATTCCCTATTCTTATCATTATGAAACCTTCATGAAAGCCTCAATTTATGCGTATGCCAGTAGGAAGACTGCCTCAGTTCGAGGTGGCCAAAAACTGATATCTCCTCTCAGCACCGTCCATCGTGCCAAGGTTAAATTTGGGTCTAAGACATATGAGAAGCTGTAGAAGCCGAAGCGGAGTCAAAAACAAGCTACTTCTGTTGAACCAAAAGCTCGTAAATTATATCATCAATTGCTGTTTGGAAAATCGATGTACATGTCCATGTATAGCGGTCAAAAATACGATTGTATGGAATCTAATTTTTATTGATTCATCGTAAAAGAAGACTATTGAGAACACAAATATGAAAAAAAAATTTGGTCCTAAATAGAGTTTAAACTGTTCATTTTAAATGGTGCTTTTATATATTGTGACACTCGATAGTCCCGCGTTTGTTAATTTTGAAATAAAAGCCATCCAAATATTTATTTTTAAGATTTCAGCTAGTTGAATTTTGTGTTAACAGTTGAAACAGTTGAATTTTGTATAGTATTTTCTACCCCTTAAATGTATGCATTCTCCTTATCACTTTTTTTTTTAAAACGTTTTTGACAGAAAAAATGTAATATTTTATTCGAACAAAACTTAAAATTACTTCAATTGATGCTTTATGCGTTATGACATCACAATTAACGGGTGTTAAATAAAAAATGAGAATGTTTTCAATACCTTTCAGTAACTCAAATCAAGATCGTAAAATTTTCTTTCTCCAAGAAAATGGCTCTTTGGGCTCCCTAGAAACAGTAGGCGTGTTTGGTTTTGCTAGTTTGAATTCAGTCAAAGCAAAGACGGCGTCGAAACAGCACGTGCTCCGCGAACGCATTGTATGGTTCTACGAAACGCATTTCCAGCAAGGAAAAGAGTTCACGGTGGCACATTTTAAGGAAGAAAATGTACCTGTCAGTACGGTATATCGTATCCTGGGTTTCCTGAACGTAGAGCGGAAGGTCGGAAGTGGTCGTCCGGTGACGATAATGACGAAGCAGAGGAAGACATCGTTAAAGAAGCTGTTTGACAACAAGGACGCAACCAGCCTGCGTGACGCCGGTCGGAAATATGGCTGCGTATTGATTCATCGTACCCAAAAGATGGAAGGAATCGTCTGCAGGAAGAAGACGAGGTCGCCGGAGTACACGGAGGAGCAGATTGAGACGGTTAAATCACAGTGTCGGTGGATGACCAAAAAATACCGCGGGACGTCATTCGTTCTGGCTGGCTGGCGTACCCTGAGGAGAAAAAGATACCGTTCGTGCCGAAAGATTGTAGCCCAACAAAATTGCCCCAGTGCCGCCCAATAGAGGATTTTTTTGGCTCACTCAGTGCCCTAGTGTATAAAAACAATTGGAGGGCCAAGGACACCAAGGATTGACTACAAGAATTCGGAATTGTATCCGGAAAATGGATGTACAACGTTCTTGTGAGAGTATCGCGACAAAGTTGCGTCGAACATCAGTCCACGGCCCTTACTCAAACATTAACTGACATTTTTTTGAAGAAAATACATTATGTTATTAATAAAAAATACTGAAATCGATGAAAAAAAATAACAATTATTTAATATGTGATTGAAAAAAATCTCATTTTTTATTTAACACCCGTTATATTAACAACTATGAATTTTCAAACGTTTTCATTCGATTTTTCATTCACAATAAAGTTTATTGCAAACTACCCCTATTTTCTTAGTAGGGTGAAAATGAACTTCAAAAATCTACTATTTCTCATAGAACAGTTGTAGGTATTCATTTAAGGATAGCAAAATCATTTAAAAATATAAAAAAAAAACATCGCCGAACAATACTGTAACAGCTTGAGAGTATACGCCGCTGGGTTGGCTTGACTGAGTTTTCGGGATCAACTCATTTAATATCCCGTCCGGGGATGGAACAACTTAAAAGGGACAAGGTCTGGGACTTCAAGTACGGGATGGCTGTGGGTGGGGTAAATTTTTCCCCAAAAGAGCTGTTACGACACGTTTACCATACAACACACTTGCACACTGTCGAGATCGAGGGGGCCCAGGACGTGCCGTGTGGTTTTTCCTCGTTTTAACAAAATGACTAAAGCTTCGGCTGCCATTGCATCGTCGAACAACAACACACTGTAACACTTTTCCCACCGGGAGCTTCCCTCTTTCTGTTCATGATTTTTCAAACGGTGTGTATAGGTGGAACCTACTCTATCAGCAGAGCGCCCGAAAAAGAGCTCAGAAAGGGTTGACACTGCTGACTGGAAAGCGGTTTAATTCACTCGCGCCGTATGTATTTTTTGGCATTTAGCTGCAGCTGGTCCTATCCGAGTCATCCGGCGAGATTCGTTTCCGTTGCTGAAACCGACTGGCCGACCGACTGAACCAAAACTGTGTTTTCGCTTTAACGATGATGATGATGATGATGATGATGCACTCACTATGCTCCTGGTTTCAATGTTCTCAACCAAGCTTTGGAACCAGAACAGTAGGTTACCGGGAACTGCGGAAAACCCTCGACGGGACAACCACACCCGGAGCATCACGTAGTAGCCTTCACCGGTTTTTGTGTGTGTCTATTAGTTGCTGTTTTCACTGTTGGGACTAATTAGGGCAAAGTGTTTGACTCACTGCCGCTGTTGTTCTCTGCAGCTCAGCACCCCTTTGGTTATTTTCTGGAGCAGCTGCGGTGTTCAAGATTTGATGCGTTAATCCTCGGATGGGAAAAACGTAGTCCTCCTCGCTAGCTGCAGTGTAACAAGATCGTTAGCAGACGTGACATGTCGGATCTGGGTGTCGGTTGCAGGCTTAAGAAGTTGTATGTATTTTTTTTCTTCCTGGGAAGCTGACATTTTAAAAGTTGAATTTTTACAAGTTATGTCTAGATTATAAGCGATCTGGTTTCATGTTAAAAGAAATATTAATTAAGGCTTTTAAATGTTATCTTTTCCCGTGAAATTATTATTGGAATATGTTGTTCGGAAATCAAAGGGTAGGAAAACAAGAATTTGTAGCAGGTTCGTCGGTTTTACCGGTTTCGCAAACCGTCAAGGGACCATTCAAATATTACGTAACGTTTTAAAGGGGGGAAAGGGGTATAGCAGTTTGTTACGCTTTGTGGATTTTGCTTAGAAATTTTGAGACGAATGTGTTACGTAGGGGGGAGGGGGGGTTAAAAATTCTTGAAAATTGCGTCACGTAATATTTGAATGGCCCCCAAAGTAAACAGAAATTATGATACTGTTGATACGATAAGATGATATGATACGAAATGACAATAATGACAAAAATGACAAAAATGACAAAAATGACAAAAATGACAAAAATGACAAAAATGACAAAAATGACAAAAATGACAAAAATGACAAAAATGACAAAAATGACAAAAATGACAAAAATGACAAAAATGACAAAAATGACAAAAATGACAAAAATGACAAAAATGACAAAAATGACAAAAATGACAA
Organism: Uranotaenia lowii; assembly: GCF_029784155.1. Classification (NCBI taxonomy): domain Eukaryota; kingdom Metazoa; phylum Arthropoda; class Insecta; order Diptera; family Culicidae; genus Uranotaenia; species Uranotaenia lowii. Next base: position 212,703,423 of record NC_073691.1, read on the forward strand.
AATGACAAAAATGACAAAAATGACAAAAATGACAAAAATGACAAAAATGACAAAAATGACAAAAATGACAAAAATGACAAAAATGACAAAAATGACAAAAATGACAAAAATGACAAAAATGACAAAAATGACAAAAATGACAAAAATGACAAAAATGACAAAAATGACAAAAATGACAAAAATGACAAAAATGACAAAAATGACAAAAATGACAAAAATGACAAAAATGACAAAAATGACAAAAATGACAAAAATGACAAAAATGACAAAAATGACAAAAATGACAAAAATGACAAAAATGACAAAAATGACAAAATGACAAAAATGACAAAAATGACAAAGACAAATGACAAAAATGACAAAAATGACAAAAATGACAAAAATGACAAAATGACAAAAATGACAAAAATGACAAAAATGACAAAATGACAAAATGACAAAAATGACAAAAATGACAAAAATGACAAAAATGACAAAAATGACAAAACAAAAATGACAAAAATGACAAAAATGACAAAAATGACAAAAATGACAAAAATGACAAAAATGACAAAAATGACAAAAATGACAAAAATGACAAAAATGACAAAAATGACAAAAATGACAAAATGACAAAAATGACAAAAATGACAAAAATGACAAAAATGACAAAAATGACAAAAATGACAAAAATGACAAAAATGACAAAAATGACAAAAATGACAAAAATGACAAAAATGACAAAATGACAAAAATGACAAAAATGACAAAAAATGACAAAAATGACAAAAATGACAAAAATGACAAAATGACAAAAATGACAAAAATGACAAAAATGACAAAAATGACAAAAATGACAAAAATGACAAAATGACAAAAATGACAAAAATGACAAAAATGACAAAAATGACAAAAATGACAAAAATGACAAAAATGACAAAAATGACAAAAATGACAAAAATGACAAAAATGACAAAAATGACAAAAATGACAAAAATGACAAAAATGACAAAATGACAAAAATGACAAAAATGACAAAATGACAAAAATGACAAAAATGACAAAAATGACAAAAATGACAAAAATGACAAAAATGACAAAAATGACAAAAATGACAAAAATGACAAAAATGACAAAATGACAAAAATGACAAAAATGACAAAAAATGACAAAAATGACAAAAATGACAAAAATGACAAAAATGACAAAAATGACAAAAATGACAAAAATGACAAAAATGACAAAATGACAAAAATGACAAAAATGACAAAAATGACAAAAATGACAAAAATGACAAAAATGACAAAAATGACAAAAATGACAAAAATGACAAAATGACAAAAATGACAAAAATGACAAAAATGACAAAAATGACAAAAATTGACAAAAATGACAAAAATGACAAAAATGACAAAATGACAAAAATGACAAAAATGACAAAAATGACAAAAATGACAAAAATGACAAAAATGACAAAAAAATGACAAAAATGACAAAAATGACAAAATGACAAAAATGACAAAAATGACAAAAATGACAAAAATGACAAAAATGACAAAAATGACAAAAATGACAAAAATGACAAAAATGACAAAAATGACAAAAATGACAAAATGACAAAAATGACAAAAATGACAAAAATGACAAAAAATGACAAAAATGACAAAAATGACAAAAATGACAAAAATGACAAAAATGACAAAAATGACAAAAATGACAAAATGACAAAAATGACAAAAATGACAAAAATGACAAAAATGACAAAAATGACAAAAATGACAAAATGACAAAAATGACAAAAATGACAAAAATGACAAAAATGACAAAATGACAAAAATGACAAAAATGACAAAAATGACAAAAATGACAAAAATGACAAAAATGACAAAAATGACAAAAATGACAAAAATGACAAAAATGACAAAAATGACAAAAATGACAAAAATGACAAAAATGACAAAAATGACAAAAATGACAAAAATGACAAAAATGACAAAAATGACAAAAATGACAAAAATGACAAAAATGACAAAAATGACAAAAATGACAAAAATGACAAAAATGACAAAAATGACAAAAATGACAAAAATGACAAAAATGACAAAAATGACAAAAATGACAAAAATGACAAAAATGACAAAAATGACAAAAATGACAAAAATGACAAAAATGACAAAAATGACAAAAATGACAAAAATGACAAAATGACAAAAAATGACAAAATGACAAAAATGACAAAAATGACAAAAATGACAAAAATGACAAAAATGACAAAAATGACAAAAATGACAAAAATGACAAAATGACAAAAATGACAAAAATGACAAAAATGACAAAAATGACAAATGACAAAAATGACAAAAATGACAAAATGACAAAAATGACAAAAATGACAAAAATGACAAAAATGACAAAAATGACAAAAATGACAAAAATGACAAAAATGACAAAAATGACAAAAATGACAAAATGACAAAAATGACAAAATGACAAAAATGACAAAAATGACAAAAATGACAAAAATGACAAAAATGACAAAAATGACAAAAATGACAAAAATGACAAAAATGACAAAAATGACAAAAATGACAAAAATGACAAAATGACAAAAATGACAAAAATGACAAAAATGACAAAAATGACAAAAATGACAAAAATGACAAAAATGACAAAAATGACAAAAATGACAAAAATGACAAAAATGACAAAAATGACAAAAATGACAAAAATGACAAAAATGACAAAAATGACAAAAATGACAAAAATGACAAAAATGACAAAAATGACAAAAATGACAAAAATGACAAAAATGACAAAAATGACAAAAATGACAAAAATGACAAAAATGACAAAAGACAAAATGACAAAAATGACAAAAATGACAAAAATGACAAAAATGACAAAAATGACAAAAATGACAAAAATGACAAAAATGACAAAAATGACAAAAATGACAAAAATGACAAAAATGACAAAAATGACAAAAATGACAAAAATGACAAAAATGACAAAAATGACAAAAATGACAAAAATGACAAAAATGACAAAAATGACAAAAATGACAAAAATGACAAAATGACAAAATGACAAAGACAAAATGACAAAAATGACAAAAATGACAAAAATGACAAAAATGACAAAAATGACAAAATGACAAAAATGACAAAATGACAAAAATGACAAAAATGACAAAAATGACAAAAATGACAAAAATGACAAAAATGACAAAAATGACAAAAAATGACAAAAATGACAAAAATGACAAAAATGACAAAAATGACAAAAATGACAAAAATGACAAAAATGACAAAAATGACAAAAATGACAAAAATGACAAAAATGACAAAAATGACAAAAATGACAAAAATGACAAAAATGACAAAAATGACAAAAATGACAAAAATGACAAAATGACAAAAATGACAAAAATGACAAAAATGACAAAAATGACAAAAATGACAAAAATGACAAAAATGACAAAAATGACAAAAATGACAAAAATGACAAAAATGACAAAAATGACAAAAATGACAAAAATGACAAAAATGACAAAAATGACAAAAATGACAAAATGACAAAAATGACAAAAATGACAAAAATGACAAAAATGACAAAAATGACAAAAATGACAAAAATGACAAAATGACAAAAATGACAAAAATGACAAAAATGACAAAATGACAAAAATGACAAAAATGACAAAAATGACAAAAATGACAAAAATGACAAAAATGACAAAAATGACAAAAATGACAAAAATGACAAAAATGACAAAAATGACAAAAATGACAAAAATGACAAAATGACAAAAATGACAAAAATGACAAAAATGACAAAAATGACAAAAATGACAAAAATGACAAAAATGACAAAAATGACAAAAATGACAAAAATGACAAAAATGACAAAAATGACAAAAATGACAAAATGACAAAAATGACAAAAATGACAAAAATGACAAAAATGACAAAATGACAAAAATGACAAAAATGACAAAAATGACAAAAATGACAAAAATGACAAAAATGACAAAAATGACAAAAATGACAAAAATGACAAAATGACAAAAATGACAAAAATGACAAAAATGACAAAAATGACAAAATGACAAAAATGACAAAAATGACAAAAATGACAAAAATGACAAAAATGACAAAAATGACAAAAATGACAAAATGACAAAAATGACAAAAATGACAAAAATGACAAAAATGACAAAAATGACAAAAATGACAAAAATGACAAAATGACAAAAATGACAAAAATGACAAAAATGACAAAAATGACAAAAATGACAAAAATGACAAAAATGACAAAAATGACAAAAATGACAAAAATGACAAAAATGACAAAAATGACAAAAATGACAAAAATGACAAAAATGACAAAAATGACAAAAATGACAAAAATGACAAAAATGACAAAAATGACAAAAATGACAAAATGACAAAAATGACAAAAATGACAAAATGACAAAAATGACAAAAATGACAAAAATGACAAAAATGACAAAAATGACAAAAATGACAAAAATGACAAAATGACAAAAATGACAAAAATGACAAAAATGACAAAATGACAAAAATGACAAAAATGACAAAAATGACAAAAATGACAAAATGACAAAAATGACAAAAATGACAAAAATGACAAAAATGACAAAAATGACAAAAATGACAAAAATGACAAAATGACAAAAATGACAAAAATGACAAAAATGACAAAAATGACAAAAATGACAAAAATGACAAAAATGACAAAAATGACAAAAATGACAAAAATGACAAAAATGACAAAAATGACAAAAATGACAAAAATGACAAATGACAAAAATGACAAAAATGACAAAATGACAAAAATGACAAAAATGACAAAAATGACAAAAATGACAAAAATGACAAAAATGACAAAAATGACAAAAATGACAAAATGACAAAAATGACAAAAATGACAAAAATGACAAAAATGACAAAAATGACAAAAATGACAAAAATGACAAAAATGACAAAAATGACAAAAATGACAAAAATGACAAAAATGACAAAAATGACAAAAATGACAAAAATGACAAAAATGACAAAAATGACAAAAATGACAAAAATGACAAAAATGACAAAAATGACAAAAATGACAAAAATGACAAAATGACAAAAATGACAAAAATGACAAAAATGACAAAATGACAAAAATGACAAAAATGACAAAAATGACAAAAATGACAAAAATGACAAAATGACAAAAATGACAAAAATGACAAAAATGACAAAAATGACAAAAATGACAAAAATGACAAAAATGACAAAAATGACAAAAATGACAAAAATGACAAAATGACAAAAATGACAAAAATGACAAAAATGACAAAAATGACAAAAATGACAAAAATGACAAAAATGACAAAAATGACAAAAATGACAAAAATGACAAAAATGACAAAAATGACAAAAATGACAAAAATGACAAAAATGACAAAAATGACAAAAATGACAAAAATGACAAAAATGACAAAAATGACAAAAATGACAAAAATGACAAAAATGACAAAAATGACAAAAATGACAAAAATGACAAAAATGACAAAAATGACAAAAATGACAAAAATGACAAAAATGACAAAAATGACAAAAATGACAAAAATGACAAAAATGACAAAAATGACAAAAATGACAAAAATGACAAAATGACAAAAATGACAAAAATGACAAAAATGACAAAAATGACAAAAATGACAAAATGACAAAAATGACAAAAATGACAAAAATGACAAAATGACAAAAATGACAAAAATGACAAAATGACAAAAATGACAAAAATGACAAAAATGACAAAATGACAAAAATGACAAAAATGACAAAAATGACAAAAATGACAAAAATGACAAAAATGACAAAAATGACAAAATGACAAAAATGACAAAAATGACAAAAATGACAAAATGACAAAAATGACAAAAATGACAAAAATGACAAAAATGACAAAAATGACAAAAATGACAAAAATGACAAAATGACAAAAATGACAAAAATGACAAAAATGACAAAAATGACAAAAATGACAAAAATGACAAAAATGACAAAAATGACAAAATGACAAAAATGACAAAAATGACAAAAATGACAAAAATGACAAAAATGACAAAATGACAAAAATGACAAAAATGACAAAAATGACAAAAATGACAAAAATGACAAAATGACAAAATGACAAAAATGACAAAAATGACAAAAATGACAAAATGACAAAAATGACAAAAATGACAAAAATGACAAAAATGACAAAATGACAAAATGACAAAAATGACAAAAATGACAAAAATGACAAAAATGACAAAAATGACAAAAATGACAAAAATGACAAAAATGACAAAAATGACAAAAATGACAAAAATGACAAAAATGACAAAAATGACAAAAATGACAAAAATGACAAAAATGACAAAAATGACAAAAATGACAAAATGACAAAAATGACAAAAATGACAAAAATGACAAAAATGACAAAAATGACAAAAATGACAAAAATGACAAAAATGACAAAAATGACAAAATGACAAAAATGACAAAAATGACAAAAATGACAAAAATGACAAAAATGACAAAAATGACAAAAATGACAAAAATGACAAAATGACAAAATGACAAAAATGACAAAAATGACAAAATGACAAAAATGACAAAAATGACAAAAATGACAAAATGACAAAAATGACAAAAATGACAAAAATGACAAAAATGACAAAAATGACAAAAATGACAAAAATGACAAAAATGACAAAAATGACAAAATGACAAAAATGACAAAAATGACAAAATGACAAAAATGACAAAAATGACAAAAATGACAAAAATGACAAAAATGACAAAAATGACAAAAATGACAAAAATGACAAAAATGACAAAAATGACAAAATGACAAAAATGACAAAAATGACAAAAATGACAAAAATGAAAAATCGCTATCCAAAAATGACAAAAATGACCAAAAATGACAAAAATGCCAAAAAATGACAATAAAAATGACAAAAATGACAAAAATGACAAAAATGACAAAAATGACAAAAATGACAAAAAATGACAAAAATGACAAAAATGACAAAAATGACAAAAATGACAAAAATGACAAAAATGACAAAAAATGACAAAAATGACAAAAATGACAAAAATGACAAAAATGACAAAAATGACAAAAATGACAAAAATGACAAAAAATGACAAAAAATGACAAAAATGACAAAAATGACAAAAATGACAAAAATGACAAAAATGACAAAAAATGACAAAAATGACAAAAATGACAAAAATGACAAAAATGACAAAAAATGACAAAAATGACAAAAATGACAAAAATGACAAAAATGACAAAAATGACAAAAATGACAAAAATGACAAAAATGACAAAAATGACAAAAATGACAAAAATGACAAAAATGACAAAAATGACAAAAATGACAAAAATGACAAAAATGACAAAAATGACAAAAATGACAAAAATGACAAAATGACAAAAATGACAAAAATGACAAAAATGACAAAAATGACAAAAATGACAAAAAATGACAAAAATGACAAAAATGACAAAAATGACAAAAGAAATGACAAAAATGACAAAAAATGACAAAAATGACAAAAATGACAAAAAATGACAAAAATGACAAAAATGACAAAATGACAAAATGACAAAAATGACAAAAATGACAAAAATGACAAAAAATGACAAAAATGACAAAAATGACAAAAATGACAAAAATGACAAAAATGACAAAAATGACAAAAATGACAAAAATGACAAAAATGACAAAAAATGACAAAAATGACAAAAATGACAAAAATGACAAAAATGACAAAAATGACAAAAATGACAAAAATGACAAAAATGACAAAAATGACAAAAATGACAAAAATGACAAAAATGACAAAAATGACAAAAATGACAAAAATGACAAAAATGACAAAAATGACAAAAATGACAAAAATGACAAAAATGACAAAAATGACAAAAATGACAAAAATGACAAAAATGACAAAAATGACAAAAATGACAAAAATGACAAAAATGACAAAAATGACAAAAATGACAAAAATGACAAAAATGACAAAAATGACAAAAATGACAAAAATGACAAAAATGACAAAAATGACAAAAATGACAAAAATGACAAAAATGACAAAAATGACAAAAATGACAAAAATGACAAAAATGACAAAAATGACAAAAATGACAAAAATGACAAAAATGACAAAAATGACAAAAATGACAAAAATGACAAAAATGACAAAAATGACAAAAATGACAAAAATGACAAAAATGACAAAAATGACAAAAATGACAAAAATGACAAAAATGACAAAAATGACAAAAATGACAAAAATGACAAAAATGACAAAAATGACAAAAATGACAAAAATGACAAAAATGACAAAAATGACAAAAATGACAAAAATGACAAAAATGACAAAAATGACAAAAATGACAAAAATGACAAAAATGACAAAAATGACAAAAATGACAAAAATGACAAAAATGACAAAAATGACAAAAATGACAAAAAAGACAAAAATGACAAAAATGACAAAAATGACAAAAATGACAAAAATGACAAAAATGACAAAAATGACAAAAATGACAAAAATGACAAAAATGACAAAAATTATAAAAGTGGCAAAATGGCGAAAATGAATAAAAATTTTGAAAAAAATTCTAAATGACACAAAAAGAAAAAAATTTCAAAAAATACAAAAAATTTAAAGAAAGACAAAATGACAAATCTACAAAATGACATAAATGTTAACATTTATTAAATTTGCCATCTTTCTCTTTTTTGTCAATTTTGTTTTTTTTTTTGTTTTTTTTTGTCGAATAAGTTAGTTTTTTTCCATGTGGTCAATTTTGTTATTCCTGTCACTTTTGTGAATTTCTTTAAATAAAATGTTTTGTCCAATTGGCATTTCACGTTATTTTACACATGTTTAAAAAAAAATTCTTTCAACTTTGGAGATTTAGTCACTTTTACCAATTTATTTAAATTTGGCTTCTACACCTTGTATCGTCAAATTAAAAATCCGCTTCTTAAATAGTGATTTTCGATCAGAAATTTGCCACTTTTGTCATATTAATGAATTGTAATATTATTATCATTTTTTCAATTTTGTCCATTTTTTAAAATGGTCTATTTTCTTAATTTTGACTTCTTTGAAGTTTCGATTGTTTTTCATAATTCTATTAATTTCAGTTAACTTTGTCATATAAATTTTTCACTTAACATTTCGTTAATTTTGTCAATATTGTCAGTTTTTTTATATTTGTTTATATTTTCAATTTATTTAATATTGTCTTTATGTCAATTTCGTAAAATGTATCAAGTTGAAATTTTTTTTTTTTGAAAATTGTTCTAATTTTGTCAATTTTCAAATTTTTGTCAATGATCCAATGGGTTCAAATTTTTGTTAAATTGGATAATTTTAACAAATTAGCATGGATTTTTTCCAAAGTGATTAAATTGAAATAAAATTGATTTGATTGATCAGATTGACGCTGTAAACAAAATTCACAACATTATAATATAAAAAAAAAATCAAAAAAAAATGACACAAATGACAACAATGGGGAAATAACCAAAAACAAAAAATGGCTAAAATTACAAAAACTTACAAAAATGATTAAAAATGACTAAAACGAAAAAATTGACAAAATTTTTAAAAAATGTCAAAATTTACCCAAATTGAAAAAAGACAAATTTGACTAAATTGAAAAATAAATTACAAAAGGGACCAAATTGACAAAATATATAAATTTCACAAACTAAACAAATAGACAAAATTGAAAAAAATGTTAAAAATTTTCATAACAATAGGTAACGCGATTCATTATTGGACCCCACTTTACCACATCGTATTTTACTCTATTGACTGTATTCTTACGCAATTATTTTTATCGAAGTCTCATGGAATGATTTTTTTTTCCTGAAGAGTCTAACTTGAATAAAATTGAGCAGTCGAAATTTTCTCAAAATAAATTAAAACGTAGAACAAACTTGTGTATAGGGCCGATTAAAAAATCATGTTTATAGGTTCCGCAAACGCGATCTTTGAAAAAAGTCCACTTCCAAAAGATTTGATTTTAAATAAATTTTAAGTACGAAAATTTTCACAAAATTCGTGAATTTTATAATTTTAAAATTTTTTTGGAGTAAATACTAAACGTAAAAAATGAAAAATGAATCAAATTATGTATTTTGGTCGCAAATTGTCCTGTAAAACGCAATGAGTAAATGACTGCCACCAAAATATAATCTTTGAACAGCCATAATTTTTTCGTTCTTAGTCCAATCGAGTTGCAGTCTTCATGTGAAATGTTAGGCCAAATTGAAATTTTAATAAAATTAACATAATAAGGCCATCGATTGGGTTAAAAAACCATTTAATGAAAAACCATTTTTTACGCTTCTTCAAAACACAATGTCTCAGAATCCCTTTCACACTTGAGATTCAGTGCAACCCTTTTCCGTTGTCAGATTCAGCTCAAATTTGGCATATAGCCTTCTGATGATTCTTTTCAACCATCCAAGTCTTTCAAGCAAGTGTTTTGATTCTAAAGTAGGTATTTATTGAAACGAATTTGAAAAATTACATAAAAAATATTCTAGATTGTAATTTTTATTAAGGATTAAACCGTGAATAGCTCTTCACACGATGATGCAAACAACATGCTTTGTTCAGCAAAGTTTAAGTGCATAAAAAATCCGCTTCTTTCAACGGCATTGGTATTAAAAATATTTTACGCTAGGTACACATTTTGGTCAGTTGGGTTGTTAAATTTTGAAAATTCTGATAAATATTCCATACTAGATGTTCACTTAACAGTTCCGAAGAAGTTAATTGAATTTTTTTATACTTTATCTATTTCTTTTCGTTTGAATCCTGACTTCTTTTTGCACATTCACTGAATAAAAAACCCTTTATTTCGTTAAAAAAGCTTTCAATCCGCACAAAACTTCCTTCAATAAACAGTTTAAAGCTCCCAAACTGCCTCATTTTTTTATACAATACTTAGCCCACATCCACCCCCACAATCACAAATCACACCGCAAATTACCACCACCAACCAGGAAATATTTGCGTAATTATACACGGCAACAAAAACACTAGCAGTACACCCACACTCGCATACGTGAGGCAAAAACTGACTTCCCACTGGGTAGGTAGCTACCTAAATCCGGGTTTTGGCGAAAAAGCGATCGAGCCAAAACTTTTCCCATAAAACCTTTTTGGAAGGTAGCTCGTAGGAATTCTCGTAGGATGGAAGATAGATGAATTCGACGACAACAGCCCCCGGAGGGAGACTTGCGTGTGTTTTAGATCACGTCTTTCATTTGGAGGTTTTTCCTCACCTGATGATGGTGAAGCTTGTTGTTTTTTGTTGTTCTCGGCTTCGTTTTCCACCTTCCTATTGATGCCGCAAGGTAACGAGAAAAATAATCCTTCAGGGTTTCGGGAAATATCTTCGGGTGGTTTGCTTCCAATTCGTTAAAAGGTGTAAAAATGATGTTATCTTGTGAACGTGCCCGTTGTCTGTCGATGACTGTTAACTTTGCGTTTGGGACGATGAGTGAGGAGTTTGGCTTCCGAAAAATGCCTTGCTTCAGTGGTGGTTTTTTTCATTTTCTTTCAAACGGACCTACATTCATCCGGTAGAAGGTTTTTGGCGGGGGTGAGGAACTGCCACCTAATACACCGAGTAAGGTGAAGGAAATTAAACAGCTAATAGCGACACGAGCTAATCCCCGGCTGTCGGCCCGCGTATGTGAACTCAAGCACATATCCTTCGTAAGTCGACGGCCGAAGGCTGATGGAATACAAGTCACCAAATTTGTATAATGGTTCAAAGTTTTCCCCGAAATAGGTTCAACAGTTGTGCCACTGTTTGTGTAGGAATGGCATGGGAAAGAATATGACAATGGTGAAAAATCTTCTCCGCTTCCTGTTGGAATTTTTCTTCCATTCCAGAGCTGGCAGAAGTGGTTCTTATTGAAAAACATTTGAATAAACAATAATTTTTTCAGATGGGTTACCAAAATACTCAAACATATCCTCATCATAACGCTTGAAAAAATTAATAATGGTTCAGCTCCCAAAATAGTCCAGTAGTAAGAAGTACCTCCTGGCAACACTGCCCCCCCGGAAAGAACAACCAAAAGGTGACGACAGGATAAAGAGTGAATTTAACGCTTCACTAATTCCGAATGTAGGCACTAACGAAGGCTAAGGTAGAACTTTTGAGCATGGTGTACCTCTTCATGTTCCTTCATATGACGGCACCAATTCTTCGAGCCGCGGAACTGGCAGGAAACGGAAAGTAGAAAAACCTGCCACTATTCGCCGCGTGCCGTTCGTTGTGTCAGGTCAAACGGTTGGAAAATTATACGCGACCCCATTCTCACATACTCTGGCTGCGGGACTCTGCGGAAGCATCTTCACCGTTGAGAAAATGACTGAGGACGGGGCTGGGGGTCGAAAAAGACGCGGCAGTACGTGTTCCAATAAAAGTTACCAATATCTCTGCCTGGGTTCATAATAAGTACGTACTGTAGACATCGCCCAGGTGTTTCTTGCTTTTTTCCCCGAAGGTAAGGGTGAGCGGGATCAGCTTTGTTCTGGAAAGCGTGACAAAGTCGGAAAACGAACCTACATGTTACTTGTGTTTTTTTTTCTCAGTTCATATCCTTATCGAGGGGGTTGTCGGAATGTTCGAGGTCATGTCGAAGCAATGAAAAACATACCTATACTCGATATTGAATTTCACCCTGACGACGACGACGATATGTGACTGGCATTTTCCGGGTGTTGCGTGCGGGAAATTAGAAAATTTCGGTAGCACTTAATAAAAGTTTTCCTCGTCCGTCAAATTTGTAATGGGGAGGCATTTATAGGCCGTTCGAGCGGAAATCAATTTAAAATGCTAGTATTTAATATTGAGTAAGAAAAACGTTCTGTTTCGATTGGGGTTAGAGTTTTATTAATTTTTGTTGAACATCTTTTATTGATTTCTTTTTTTGATTGTTTTTCATAAAATAATCGATGTTTCATCGGTTTGGACCAAAAAATATTAACACCTGATAAATAAGACATTCCAACATTATCAACTTTGCAATCACTCTTAAAAAAAATTAAACAAACTCTTGCTTTTAAAAAACTAGATTCTCAAAAGAAATATGGACTGAAAATTTTAAACACATTTATTGATCAGTTTTTGCGTGTCTGAAAGCTGATATTAAAGAAACCTATTATATTGGATGAATAATTAACTCTTTTCACGAAGCATTGATTCTTAAGACGATAGAGCTAGTAAAACAAAAATTGTACCACTATGTGTTTAGCTTGTAAAAATATGAATGATTTAAAATCATCGAAAATTTCTTCTACAATCTGTTTAAAATGGCTCAACGGGTAAAACAAGCATAAAATTACTTTAAGTGGATCAAGAACAGTAACACTTATTTTGTTTTAACAAGAATCAAGGTTATTTCTTAACATATATTGTGTAAAAGTGATCAATAATGCTTCTTCGAACTACATGTATAGATAACAGCATTTTTAGTCGTTTTCTAAAATTCCAGAGGTGTTAAATGGGTTTTAAAGAGATTTTCTTCTAGCACGTAAGAATTTAACATTTGAGTTTTAATGCCTTATCACACAGCTTTTTTTTTATCAACATGACGTAAAATGATGAAACAAACGTGACGAATGCCTCCTGTGGAGTTTAAATCCCTTAAAAATAATTAAACAAACGTGCTTAGATAATTTTGAAACAGAAAAAAAACAAGTAGGAATTTCAAAACATTAATTTTTTTTACTAAACCACCTTTTTCCAGTTTCAAGTTGACAGCACTAAATCAGGCGAAACTGTAGGGTTAAGTAGTATAATCCCCATTTCCTGTTTTCATCATATCTTTTAGGAAAAATTTACCCTGATAAACCCCATTTCTCGCTAATAAATCACCAGAAGCTTAGTTTTAAGATTTCAAACAACCTTTGTTCAGCGAATGAATTTATCGCTAATTCTATTAAAATTTCATAACCACAGAGGCTTGAAAACAAGACTTTCAGTTTTTTTACAGTTGATATTTTTACACACCTCAATTTTTTTTCCTGAATTAAAAAATCTGAAAGACCGACTCATGGCTACATTTCTATATGAGATAGTTCAACTAACACAAAAAGTAAATATTGAAAACATTTTAACTCCTATAGACGGGGTAATATTTTATGTTTCATCTCTTCTACTCAACTTAAGATCTGTTTTTTTTATCGAAAAAATCGATCCAGAATGGTGATAACTCTTCAAACATACTGCAAAAAAAACCAAATGATTTTTTTCCTCTAAAAATATTTCCACTTTCAGTTTTCTCACTTCTTAAGCTTAAGCACTTTTAAAATCATGTTAAACATCGTTTTTTAGTTTGTTAGTTAAAAAAGTGTTTTAATCGGTTTAAAGTGTCGTTTCATTTATTTTTTTCCAATCCATTGCATAACACGTAAATTGATGTTTTTTCATCTAAGCTTCCGCTAATTTATACAGAACTGAACAGAGACAAAACAACAGAAAATTAGACTAAAGATAGATCTTAAATGGCCCGGAGTTATTTTAGGTCAAGATGCTATGACCCATCTTTGATAATTCCGATTAAGAATATCTATGTTTAAAAATTGAGACATTTGCCGAGCTTTTTTTTCGTATACTGATATTTTAATCGTAAATTTTGCTATGATATTTGTGTTTAAATCGTCAATCAAAAAATTATCGAATTTTCATGTTCATTTATCGTCGCTTAACTTGTTGCAACTCAAGTTAGGATTTTCATAGAGAGCTCTCAAATAAAAAAAATCGGTTAAACATCAACTTGATATGCCATTGGATTAAGCGACTTTATAAAATAATTATTTTTCAAAATTAATGTTTATACTTGGTAATAGTCGTTAACTTTTTTTATCCCCATTTAACCTAACATACTCATGCCTGCTAATGAACTGAAAGCATTCTGTTGGCAACTGGGAGCACTGCCAACTTTGAAGCGGCGCGACATTTTCGACGCCAAATACTAAACTGCAGTTCAGCGGCCAGCCGCGACGCTTTCCCGTTTGACAGCTACGAGTTCCGGGAAAAAACTTACACCACCCATTCAAGAAGAGTCAAACAGATAGCTTTATTTCTATTCTTCGTGATTAAAACTATATCTACCTATTTAAACTACAATTGAAAAAAACTACCTAACCTAAGCTAAAACTATTGCCGAACCAAGTGCAGTGAAACAAACGAACGATAACCAGACAGTGGCACGTAAACAGGTTTGTGAATCCTGCCCTACACGAAATGTTGTGTTGTGCTAACCTCAATTTTTCTACGCATCACTAGCTAGTTTTCAGTGAGACCTTTTCGGATTCATCCGGCCCAGTGTAGAGCATAGTACTGTGCTAAACAACAACGTGTTCCATCCAGCGCTTTCTAGCTCGACTATTGTTCCGGCTCTTCCAGCCTAGTTCATAGAACTTAGCCTTCTCAAGCCGCATCCGAGTAACAGGTTAAATAGAATGTCGCTACATGCTAAACGATCATGCTAACCTTTATCCTTCTCAGCAGCTCGTGAATCGTTTCGGCTCATCCAGCCAAGTTTATCGAACTTAGCCTTCTCAAGCCGCGTCCGAGTAACAGCTCGTGAATAGTTCCGGCTCCTCCAGCCAAGTTCCGAGAACTTTGCTCTATCAAGCCGTGTAACACTATCAGGTTAGCAATTCCCGCTGCATGCAAAAACGGTTCATGCTAACGCTTTCTTTCATTAGCAGCCTTGGTCAGCTTTGCCTAGAATCGTTCCGGTTGTAGGGAAATCGACTCGAAACACTGATTTTGTAAGTCAAATTACTATAAAACTAAAATTATGTCATCTTACCAAAACTCAATAAATTACAGCTTGAAGCTGCTTTGCTATCAAGACCGGTGTCTTTTTCCCCTCCTCCCCTACATACAACTCGGAACATTCTTCAAGAAAATCATCATCCATCGCGGGAGATGGCAACTGCGAACGACGATGCACCATCTCCAGCGACACCCAATGATGGAGTTTCCAACTGCGTGGCGTGTAATCTCCCTGATTCGGCAGGGAACATGGTGCAGTGCGACGTATGCGATGATTGGTACCATCTAACCTGTGCAGGAGTTACACCATCCATTGAGTTCCGCCCTTGGTCCTGTCCAAAATGCCAGCCAGCGCTCAGCATTCACAGCAGTGCGACAGCTTCCAGTAAACGTTCCCGAAAGGTTCAGCTACAGCTGGAGCAATTGGAGGAAAACCGTAACTTAGAGCTTAAGGCTCTACAGATCCGCTTGGAAGCAATCGAAGCCCAGAAACGACTGGTCGATGCGAAGTACAAACTTTTGCAATCCACCGTCAACGATGTGGATGAAACGAACAACACTCAGAGCCGGGTGAGCAGGAGGATTAGTCGTCAGCTTACGACTGATTGGTTGGAAAGCATATCCGATGTCGTTGTAACTCCCGAACGTGCTCCAACCAATGATGCAACTTTTCCGACGGTCCCTACAGGCCAGCTGAACGGTCCAACTTCTAACACACCTCCGACTAGTTCAAACCAACCTATCGCTGGTTCAACTTTCCCCACAACCAGTGGTCGGAGCATCAGTGATACTCATCTACCGACCTGGTTGGTCGTTCCGGATTCAGCATCTACCCAAATTTTTCCCGCTGTTTCGGAAGCCAACTTGGGTCAACGGATGCAGCAGTTGTCAACCGACAACCATGGTGGAAAGAGAAGGTCAGCAGTCCAATTTGCCGATAAGATAGCCACGGTAGGAGCTCCCGAACAACAATATCATCGAAATCCAGCCGGTTTCTTTCCCCATGGCGAGCAGGTTACACCAATTCCACGTGCGCCATCCCAGGACCGTGCGCCTGTGCCTCACCCCCCTCAAGACAAGTATAAAAGAAACCAACGTCAAGGTAAGACCGTTCCTAATTCTTTTCGCCTAAATTCCGATCAATGTAATGAGCCCCATGAGTCCCTGATATCACAGTTGGGACATTGCCCCCCAAGCGAGTACGCAAATATCACCCAACATATGAATAGTTTTTCGCCTACCCCATCTCAACTAGCAGCACGTCAGGTTATCGCCCGGGATCTCCCTATCTTTTCAGGGGACCCGGAAGATTGGCCAGTATTTATTAGCCATTATACTACCTCCACTTTAGCCTGTGGCTACAACCCGGTTGAAAATTTGACTCGTCTTCAACGTTGCCTCAAAGGAGTAGCACTTGAATCGGTGCGAAGCAGCTTACTTCTGCCCGATTTAGTGCCTGAGATAATTGACACGCTACGCTTTCGTTTTGGCCGACCTGACCTGATAATTAATGGCCTTTTACAAAAACTTTGGAATATTCCTGCCCCCAAAGCTGAAAAATTAGAATCCCTGATAGAATACGGCACAGCCGTTCAAAATTACTGCGCTCATCTGGAAGCATCTGATCAAAACGCCCATCTGTCAAATCCATCATTGCTCGCCGCGTTAGTGAACCGTTTGCCGGTCGATTACCAAATGCAGTGGTCAGCATATACAGACGACAACAGTGAAGTGAGCTTAAAAGAATTTGGTGAATTTATGAAAATGTTAATGAAACGAGCAAGCAAAGTTACTTCTTCGAAAATATGTGTTGTACCCAGTCGGCTTGAGGAACGGACTCGGCCAAAGCGAGGAGCTTTACACGCGCATACCGAGAGCAGTCACCCAGCCAGTAACCACAGAGAGAGGAGATGTAGCATGTGCAGCCGGAACCACCAACTGAAGGAATGCGACGAATTCAAAGCGCTCACCCTTGAAGGACGCAGGCGAGTCGTGGAGCAAGAAAGACTATGCCGCAATTGCCTGAATTTCCACGGCCACCGACCTTGTCGTTTGAGTGGATATTGCAATGTTAATGGTTGTACAGTCCGCCACCACCCTCTTCTCCATTCCATCGGGGGTCAGCAGATGCAGAATAATGCAGGCGAATCTTCAGTACGTTCAAACGATCATCAGTCCAACTCCAATGGTCGTGGACCATCCGCTTTCGAACCCAGTCCGCCCGCCGACATCCACGTGCATCGAAGTTTTCCTCAAGTTTGCCTGCTTCGCTTTGTGCCGGTCACATTACACGGTAAGGGAAATCTGAAAATTGACACTTTCGCTTTCCTGGATGATGGTTCATCACTCACGCTTATCGAAGAAAAACTGGTTGATGAACTCGGTTTGCAAGGACAACCACGAACACTCTGTTTGAAATGGACGGGCAATAAGACGAGAACGGAACATGGCTCCAAGGTGATTGAGCTTCAGATATCCGGAACCGATCAACGGCATCATAAACTACAAGATACTCGCACAGTCAAAGAATTAGCTCTTACCCCACAAACACTAGACTTTGGTACATTGTCGGCTTCATTTCGGCATCTACGAGGACTTCCGATAGCGAGCTACAGGAATGCAATTCCTCGTGTTTTGATAGGGGTTAACAACCTTCATTTGACCGTTCCGCTTCGTACAAAAGAAGGTCAGCCGCAAGACCCAATAGCTACTAAAACAAGGTTGGGATGGTGTGTCTACGGAGGAACAGGATATCAAGATACATCTTTGTACGTGCACCGTTGTAGTTGCTCTGGTGATGATGCATTGCACACTGCTGTTCGGAACTATTTTGCTTTAGAAGACGTGGGGATAACCGGGACAGCCATTCTAGAATCTGAGAACGATAAACGGGCCAAGAGAATCCTTGAAGAGCACACAAGTCGCCAAGGTGATAGATTCCAAACTGCCTTACTTTGGAAGTCCGATTATTATGAGTTTCCTGACAGCCGTTTTATGGCTGAAAAACGTTTCGAGTGTTTAGAACGTAAGCTTAAACGAAACCCAAAGATGATGGAAAACGTTACTAAGCAAATAGAAGAATACCAGATGAAAGGATATGCCCGTCTCGCCACCGAAGGTGAAATCAGAAACTCAGATCCTCGGAAAACCTGGTACCTACCACTCGGCGTTGTAGTAAACCCCAAAAAGCCGGAGAAGATTCGCATGGTGTGGGACGCAGCTGCTACGGTTAAAGGTGTCTCGTTGAACAGCATGCTTTTGAAAGGGCCAGATCAACTAACAACACTACCCTGGGTCCTCTTCCGTTTCCGACAATATGCTGTGGCAGTCTCTGGTGATATATCCGAGATGTTCCACCAAATCCGTATTCGTCCCGAAGATCAGCAAGCTCAGCGTTTTCTCTGGCGGACCAATCCAAATAAAGTTTTCGACGTTTTTGTTATGCAGGTGGCCACTTTCGGTTCAACTTGCTCCCCAGCATCTGCTCAATTCATAAAGAATAAGAACGCACGAGAGTTTGCGGATGTCTATCCTCGAGCTGTTGAAGGAATCATCGACTGCCATTACGTGGACGACTACGTCGATAGCTTTGGGACAGAGGAAGAAGCTCAACGAGTTGCTCGAGAAGTCAAGGCCATTCACGCGCGAGGAGGCTTCAACATTCGTGGTTGGAGATCCAATAGCGTGAAAATACTCCAAGGACTTGGAGAGGCAACAGATCCTAATCCCAAAGAACTAAACACACAGCACGGCATCATCGAGAGGGTTCTTGGAATGCACTGGCTTCCCAATGAAGATACTCTGGCATATTCCACCAACTTTCAGCCACAAATAAACGACATTATTTCAAACAGAATGCGGCCAACGAAACGACAAGTACTGAAGTGCTTAATGAGTGTATTCGACCCTCTCGGTCTTCTAGCGGCCTTTGTCGTTCAAGGCAAAATACTTCTCCAAGATATTTGGAGAGCCGGTACTCAATGGGATGAAGAAATCAACGACCAAGTATTCGAAAAATGGACAAGATGGATAGATCAGTTCCCACTTATAGCAGACCTCCAGGTTCCAAGATGCTACTATCTAGATGCTACTGAAACACTCTACAATAATCTTGAACTGCATATATTTGCCGATGCAAGCGAAGATGCTTACGCAGCCGTAGCGTATTTTCGTATTTCCATCAATAGCAAGGAATATAAGTGCACTTTAGTTGCGTCAAAGACGAAGGTAGCTCCTCTACGACATTGGTCGATTCCCCGGCTTGAACTCCAAGCTGCTGTATTAGCTGCGCGACTAGAAACGTTTATTAAAGAAGGCCATACATTGCAAATACATCGTACGGTATTTTGGTCGGATTCGAGTACAGTACTAGCCTGGATACGCTCGGACCATCGAAGATATTCGTCGTTTGTGGCATGTCGAGTATCTGAAATATTATCTACCACTTCTATCGCTGATTGGCGATGGATCTCAACGAAGATGAACGTTGCTGACCTGGCCACAAAATGGGGACAAGGTGGCCAACTGGATGTGGATGGTCCATGGTTCAACGGACCGGAATTCTTGAAAGAGGAAGAGGCAGAGTGGCCGCGTCCCAAGTCAATACAACCAACTGTAGAAGAACAAAAAATGTGTGGGGTCCATCAAAGCCTAGAAATTCCAGATCCGCTGGTTGATGTATCCAGATTTTCTAAGTGGGAGAGACTGACCAGAGCAATGGCCTACGTATTCCGATATTTCAACAACTGCAAGAAAACACGTTGCAAGATCAGTAGTTTGTATCCCACGCAATCCGAGTTGAGGCTTGCCGAAGATTACCTTTTCCGAATGGTTCAACGAGAAGCTTTTCCAGACGAAGTTCACCAACTACTGGCACAAATCAGCGAGCCGAATAAGAAACAGGTCACCGTAGGAAAAGGCAGCAAACTGTATAAGTTGTCACCTTACCTGGACGAGCACCAAGTTCTGCGAGTCGACGGGCGGATTGGAGCGGCGGTTAATGTGGACAACTGCATCAAGTATCCAGTGATTCTCGCGAAACAACACCGTGTCAGCGATTTGATCATCGATTTTTATCACCGTAAGTTCCATCACGCTAATTTCGAGACCGTGGTGAACGAATTACGTCAGGTTTACCATATCCCACAAATACGATCCCGTGTGAAGCAGATCGTGAAGCGTTGTCAGTACTGTAAAATCAACAACGCTCGACCTCAAATTCCAAGGATGGCTCCTTTACCAGCGGCGAGGTTAGCAACGTGCACACGACCATTCACTTTCGTTGGGTTGGATTTGTTTGGTCCACTCCAGGTTAAAGTGGGTAGGAGCTCGGTTAAACGCTGGATCGCGCTCTTCACCTGTTTAACAGTGCGCGCTGTCCACGTCGAAGTAGTATTCAACCTAAGTACGGAGTCGTGTATTATGGCGGTTCGGAGGTTTGTTGGTAGGCGAGGATCACCACTAGAATTCTATTCAGACAACGGCACCAACTTCCGGGGAGCCGATAACGTGCTGCAGCAACAAGTGTCCAACATCGAAGAAGGGCTGGCATCTACGTTCACCAATACTGCAACGAAATGGGTGTTTATACCACCCGGCACACCACACATGGGCGGCGCTTGGGAGCGCATGGTTCGTTCGGTGAAGAAGGCGATGGAGACGAGCGTGAGCGCGTGTCGAAAACTGAGCGATGAGGGTCTGTGGACTCTAGCAGTCGAGGCTGAAGGAATAGTGAATTCCAGACCGCTTACGTACCTCCCGATTGAGGCAGCGGAACAAGAAGCTCTTACTCCTAACCATCTGTTAATCGGAAGCTCCAACGGTATCAAGCAGCCGACTGTGGAGCAGGTAGACGAAAAATTGGCGCTAAAAAATACTTGGCACCAAATACAAACTCAAGCGGACACTTTCTGGCGTCGATGGATTCGTGAATACTTGCCGGATTTGACTCGGCGTACAAAATGGCAGAGTGAAACTCGACCGATTTGCGTAGGAGACTTGGTGATCATTGTGGATGAGGCTAGAAGAAATGGTTGGGTCCGCGGACGTGTTAATGAGGTAATTCCAGGGCAAGATGGGCGTGTAAGAAAGGCGATTGTTCAAACTCATAGGGGGCTCACTAGGCAATCGGTCTCCAAGCTAGCTGTACTTGACGTTGGGGGTGAGGTCTCAAAGTTAGCTGTATTTGAAGTTGCGACTAAGGGTAACCCGGGATCATCCTGACCAGTGTTACGGGGGGGAGGCTGTTGGCAACTGGGAGCACTGCCAACTTTGAAGCGGCGCGACATTTTCGACGCCAAATACTAAACTGCAGTTCAGCGGCCAGCCGCGACGCTTTCCCGTTTGACAGCTACGAGTTCCGGGAAAAAACTTACACCACCCATTCAAGAAGAGTCAAACAGATAGCTTTATTTCTATTCTTCGTGATTAAAACTATATCTACCTATTTAAACTACAATTGAAAAAAACTACCTAACCTAAGCTAAAACTATTGCCGAACCAAGTGCAGTGAAACAAACGAACGATAACCAGACAGTGGCACGTAAACAGGTTTGTGAATCCTGCCCTACACGAAATGTTGTGTTGTGCTAACCTCAATTTTTCTACGCATCACTAGCTAGTTTTCAGTGAGACCTTTTCGGATTCATCCGGCCCAGTGTAGAGCATAGTACTGTGCTAAACAACAACGTGTTCCATCCAGCGCTTTCTAGCTCGACTATTGTTCCGGCTCTTCCAGCCTAGTTCATAGAACTTAGCCTTCTCAAGCCGCATCCGAGTAACAGGTTAAATAGAATGTCGCTACATGCTAAACGATCATGCTAACCTTTATCCTTCTCAGCAGCTCGTGAATCGTTTCGGCTCATCCAGCCAAGTTTATCGAACTTAGCCTTCTCAAGCCGCGTCCGAGTAACAGCTCGTGAATAGTTCCGGCTCCTCCAGCCAAGTTCCGAGAACTTTGCTCTATCAAGCCGTGTAACACTATCAGGTTAGCAATTCCCGCTGCATGCAAAAACGGTTCATGCTAACGCTTTCTTTCATTAGCAGCCTTGGTCAGCTTTGCCTAGAATCGTTCCGGTTGTAGGGAAATCGACTCGAAACACTGATTTTGTAAGTCAAATTACTATAAAACTAAAATTATGTCATCTTACCAAAACTCAATAAATTACAGCTTGAAGCTGCTTTGCTATCAAGACCGGTGTCTTTTTCCCCTCCTCCCCTACATACAACTCGGAACACATTCTATAGTCCTATTTGCGGCTAGTAGTATTTGTTTCACAATTCAGGGCGTTTCACTAACACTTTTTCATTTTGGGAACATTAACATCAAAAACGACCGTGTTCATCGGCCGGCTGTTCGTTTTTCGCACTGGAACTTTTGGAGGTTAATTGTCCCGTTCTTGTCCGTACACGCCAGTGAGACGCCAGTTAATGTGCGTGAGAAATGTCAAAAACAACTCTATAGAAACTTTATGAGTAAGGAAAACAAAATTTGTTGTTCACCGTAACACTAGTCAAAAGTGTCTCCCAATCAATTCCTTAAGCCCTCTCCCAACTAAAATTGTTTTGCTAGGATGCAGAGGTAACCTTGGTCCTAAAGCACAAAATAGATCTTTCATCCTTTTCTCTTTCTTCCAATCTATCTATTGACTACTAGGACGTGGCCGGCGCCGTTATTGACGTTAAAAGAGAGAGCACCAGTTTTGAGCAGTGTGAATGAGCTGCTAATCCCAAGCACCATTCATTTGACCTCTGAATAAAATTGATGGCCTCGGTCAATCACGGAGTAGCAACCATTGGCGATGTGGAACTTGTTCTACTGAGCCACGCCAGCGATCGTGGAGCTCGAAATGATTGTTATCATAATTTGATTTTTGAACAAGTCATGCATACATTTTTTTCAATCATGCATTTCGGGTTTAACGGTTTAAGGTGGATGTTAGTAGTTAATCAAGCTAAGCTAAGCTAAGCTAAAAAAGTGTTTTAATCGGTTTAGAAATGATTATGTTGGGGTTTTTAGTTTCTAATTTGATAAATTTTTTACGCTGCAAAGGAATTTTTGATACCGAACATGCTTCGAAAAAAAATCTCAGATATTTGTGAAACAATTTAACAAGTATTATATATAAGAGCGTTTGTACTATGACTCAGACTTTAAAAAATTCCAAATTAAGGAAAAAAAACGGTGTAAATGTGTAAAAACTACAACCGAAAAAGTACTGAAAGTCACATTGATAATAAAAATATTTTAAAAAATATCCTCACCGATAAAGTTTTTCGTTAAACAAAAATTATTTTAAATCATATGAAACTATAAAATACTTCTGATAATTTTTTAGCGAAAAACGGAGTTTTGAGGGTTAATTTATTCTTAAAAAGATGAAAATTTCTTCTTAAACAGATGATGAACACAAGAATCGGGGATAAAGTTGATTGATGAAGAACTGGGTTTTCAAGTTCTTCCAGAACAAAAAGTCTCAAATACAAACTTCAGGCTCGTTTAACGACCTCTTCCCGGGGTCCAATCTAGCCAAACTTTGGCATGGGACCTTGTACTTGGTCAAGAATCAATTTCAGTCTGCAGCGCATAACATTTTCAAACGTTGGGTCATTTGGGGCACTCTAATGTTTATGGATAAACACGACTTTGGAATTTTTCGCTTTCAAATTTTATAAACTAGCCACGGTGTATCTTGTCTATCTTGAAGGATAATTCCCTGGCTACAACTTTGCTAAAGTTATCAAAGTGATACAAATCGAGAGAAATAAGTTTTCATGGGGTCTCATCGTGAAAAAATAACTTTATTCATTCAAAACTGAATAGTTCATACTTTACGCAACGTGTAGCAAAACCTTTAAATTTTAAATTTAATCTTATGATTTATGTCTTGGTACAATTCGTACCTGAAAATTATCAAATTTTCAAGATGATGAATAATTTTACATAAACATGAGAATCAAAGAAAAGGAAGGACAAAAGCCGTAAATATCATGAATTTTCTCGAAAAAGATACAACGGCTCACTGATAGGATTTGAACTCGCAATCTTCTCTTCAGTACAACGGCGCATTAGCCATTTACACCATGGTACAAGTCGGAGCGTACAACTCGAGCTTCATCGGTCGACTGCTAAACTTTCTTTTCGGTGAGCTGTTGTGTCTTTTGCTAGGAATTCCAGATATTTACGGCTTATGTTCTTCCTTTTCTTTGATCCTCATGTTTCTCTAAAATTATCCATCATCTCGAAAAATTTGATACTTTAAATTTAAATTTGTGCAAAATGTAGGTACACATTTTGCACAAATCGAAAATATAAAGTATCAAATTTTCATTGATTTTAAAAAGTATTTCTAAGCTCTACAATTTATTCGGTTCATGACAAGATCAACTATTAAAAGTATTGTTTATTGTTGACATGAAAAGTAAAGAGATGACTCATCCAGATGGACCGAAAATGTAGAAATGTACTTTAAATTTTTGTTTTTTTATTGTCATTTGTGAAATCTGTGAAAATATTTTCATCACTACCTACCAGTAAACATAAAACTTTCGAAAAAAACGAAATTAGAAAAATCACAGAAAATCTTAACTCTATGTAGGTATTTATTTTGAATCTTTATCTCCTTTTGATATTTCTAAACAAACAAATGAACCACTCAAAAACTGTTGAACAAAATTGTGTTGGTGATCTTTACTCCCAAAATTCAGCCTTTACTCTACTCATGTGTTCATGGTATTTATATAAATATAGAACACGAGCGCAATGATTCGATTTGAGACCGTCGGCATAAACCTCTCAAAGCAATTGTATTGCGTATAAATGAAAGAAAAAAAATTAAAACTTTTTCGAGTCCCTCCCAATCCCGTAACAACAACCATTAGACTGCCCTAAATGGCCTAGTAAAAGGCCTAGTGGGGGAAAAGTTCATATAACGCCCCATGTGGCTAATACGCGCCACCCTTGTTTTGAAGAATGTGGAACATTTTAAGCCTGCAAAATATTACCAATTTGTTTTAAATGCTGTGATTGGTCTTGGCAAGTATGATTTTTTCCTTAAAATGCCCCTGTGTCGTGATAATTTCACAATTTAGGTTTTTCTTCATTTCGATCTAAATTTTAAAACACTTTCAATAAGGTGTCACAAAGCAGAGAAAAACGAATAAGACAATATTTTCTGACACATCGATAGATGAGAATCTAAACTATGAGTTTATGCTAAAAAATCATACTGAACTCGCTAAGGTATGCTTTTTATGGGTATGTTCTATCACATCCCATGCGCTCGTTATAACGCGCCAATCGTAGTAGGCTGAAAATAGCATTAATTTTTCAAAAAGGCCAATTTTTATTAAAAATGAACAAAAAATCGAAAAACCATATTTTAAGCGTTTATTCTGCCCAAAGAATCTACTTTTCTTTTTTTTTTAAATTTTGATTAGTCCATTTTGATTTTCTTTTCAGTCAAAGTGTCTGTAAGTATTGGTGTGTTTTCGGTCTTCGGCTGCTTTCGGGTGTGTTCGGTTGCTAGGCGCGTATTCAGGGTTGCCAACATTTATTTTCAAAAATCAGGGAACTTGCGAAATAAAAATCAGGCAAAATCAGGCTACGTAAAAGTAACGGAAATTCCGCTCAAAGTAATGACCTTTTTTTTTTTTTTGGTCATCGCTCCGCATTTACACTCCAATATGTGTTGTTGTAAGCCTACTTAGTTGAATAATTCATAATTCTGCTGCATCAAAGCAATCAAAAGATTCCCTTCAATTCTCTTTTTCAATAAGAATTAACGGGAATCTTTCGATTGCTTTGATTCAGCCACATTTTCACTTTTTCGTTTCAGCTATGGTACCTACTCCAGTTCCTTATTACCCATTTTCATGACATTCGCAAAAATCAGGCAAAATCAGGCATATTTTCAAAAATCAGGGAAATTCAATGGCTTATCAGGTTGTCAGGCAGAGCCTCGAAAAATCAGGCAACGCCTGAAAAATCAGGCACATTGGCATCTCTGCGCGTATTAAATACACAGCGGCGCGTATTTGCAAATTTGCAACACAGTTTTGTTCTGTGGCTTTTAATATGCTTTTTAAAAATCAAGTTTTTGAAGCAACTATAGCAATTTCAGTAATAAAAAATCATAGGCATTTGTAGAAAACACTCTTCTTCAACGATTACACCCATTTTACCACAATTTGTACGTGGAATTCATAGGAATTCAGCGATTCGCTTAGGGGGCGCATAATAGGGCATGTTCCCCTACAGGATCTCATGCCAAATTTGGGCCAGATCGGATCACGGGCAGGGGTCGCTTAACTTTTTTTCCGGGAATTTAACAGCAAGCTGTCATTCATGGAATGGGAATGGAATGGGAATGGAATGGGAATGGAATGGGAATGGAATGGGAATGAAATGGGAATGGAATGGAAATGGAATGGGAATGGAATGGGAATGGAATGGGAATTGAATGGGAATGGAATGGGAATGAAATGGGAATGGAATGGGAATGGAATGGGAATGGAATGGGAATGGAATGGGAATGGAATGGGAATGGAATGGGAATGGAATGGGAATGGAATGGGAATGGAATGGGAATGGAATGTGAATGGAATGGGAATGGGAAACGAGAAACACGCACAACACAGCGCTCGGTATATCATTCAACAATATCCTCGCTGGCTGATTGTTTCCATCCTGCATCGTCGTGTGTAGGGATATGAGATATGTTTTATTTGGTTCCTTTCAGGCATATGCAATGTAGTTGCGCTAGAAGTTGAATGCTAGCTTGTTAGTGCTAGTCCGACTTAGAATCTTATGCCGATAACTCCACCTAAAGGGCAGGTCATTATTGGAGTAGAGTATTATTTGTAGGTGTAACATCGGAATGTAAATGTAAACAATTTCCAAAAAAAATCCTTAAGGGGGGGGTAGGGTCTAACACTTTCAAAAAATCGATTTTTTTATTTTTTTTATTTTCTTATTGTAAAACATTTCAAGAATGTTGTGTCAAATTTTCAAGTCAATTGAAGCAAAACTGTAGAAGTTATAGGCCTTTATCTCCTCCTATCTAATACTGCAAGAAAGCAGGGGCAGAAACTTCAAACGCGTTTTTCTCGAAAGCACATTTTTAAAGTCCGTGGACATCGTCATTTGAAAACTACTTATCCGATTCTTTTCAAATTTGGAACATATTTTCTACATATAAAATACCAGACCCCAACGTTTTTCTTTTTTGATTTTTTTTACCTTGGGGAGATTTTACAGGTGAAAAATGGCAGATTTTTAAGTGAAAAATCGTAGTTTTTACTTCAAACAGCCACAAAAATTTCATATAAATATTTTTAAGTTAAATAAAAACGTTGGGGTCCAGAAAAACATCTATTAGAAATATTTTGCTCTGATTTTTTGACTTCAGATGATTCTGTGCTGAGATACAGTGTCCACCGCAAATCCTGTTTTCTAAAAGGCGGCATCCATAAATTACGTAACGCAAAAAATGCACTTTTTTGACCCCCTCCCCCCCGTATGTCACAAATCGTAACGCTTTGACGTACCCCCCTATGAAAATTACGTAACGCTGATAATTACCCCCCCCCCCCTCATCTTCTCTCGTTTTCAAATACTGATTTTCGAAGTTAAAAAAAATTTATCGTACATTTTTTTAACGTTCTTCAAAGCGTAATTTATATCTATACAAATCGCTTCTTAGTACTCATTGATGATAACTCTCTCATAAAATACATTGATTGTCTTATTACGAGTTGCTCTGTGTTTGTTAACTGATGATCCACCTTGTTTACTTTATTTTGTGACAAGAGCATAGCTTGCAAGATATACTCCACTTAGTAAGACTCGTCAGAATAAACAAAATTGCATTTTTTAAATCAATTGAGAAAAAATAGTAAAATTTCCGATTCAATTGAGTTCTTGGGGGTAGATGTACCTCATATTCGGTTTTGCAACGGTTATTTCACGGATAT
The DNA here is from genome assembly GCF_029784155.1 of Uranotaenia lowii. Lineage (NCBI taxonomy): Eukaryota > Metazoa > Arthropoda > Insecta > Diptera > Culicidae > Uranotaenia > Uranotaenia lowii. The sequence continues at coordinate 212,732,280 of NC_073691.1, forward strand.
TCAAAACACATTTTAAGTAATCTATCTATCAATCTTAAAAGAGGAATGGTTACAAACCAGTTTCAATCATGTTGAAGCTTACTAATTTTAAACTGATTTTGGTTTGCATATCATCCTTCAAAAATTAAATGACATAAAAAAGCTGCGATGACACTGAAATTTTTAAAGAAAAAATCGTTACGTAACGATGAGCATACCTCCCCCCCCTCCCCTATGTCACAATTCGTAACGCTCGAGCTTACCCCCTCCCCCCCCTAGGAGCGTTACGTAATTTATGGATGTCCCCAAAGGCATCCTCGAAAGTGCTCCGTCACCGGCTCATTTTTCAATATATTTCTACGAAAAAATTACTAAATGTTCTTTTAACAATGCTTTGTATAATGCAAAAAATTTGAATACATTTGTTTGAACGATAGCTCCAGAAAAAAATCTTGAAAATGGTGTTTTTTTATACCCGTTAGACCCTACCCCTCCCTTAATAAAGTTTTTTTGTGCCAGGTATATTTTATAAACATTCTCACATGAAATATTGCCCAAAATATGAATTATTCTACTTCCAAGAAAAGTAATAGTAGCTAAATTATATTTTCCTATTCTTCTCCTGGATTTCAAGTTTTGATGAAAAAGGCTCAGTAACTGTTAACAAGTTTGTATGAAATATGAACGAACAGATGATCCTTTGCTTCAAAATTTGCATGAAATAAGACTTGCACGTTGCATGAAACAAACGTATGGATGTTCAAATCAGGAGCAAATACTAACTTCACTTCAACAACGTATTGCAATGATTCCATGGAAGGGACGAAACGGATCCGGTTTAATCCATCAGCCCCCAGCCGAAGATAGTGTGAAACAAGCTGGGGTAGGAACATCAGATACAGCTTCCATCGCTTCCATAAGCTTCCTCCGGGGAAAATGGGGGCGCGCTCCAATCCAAAATAGCACCCAGCTGATGACGAACTGCTTGCTTGCTACCCGCTTAGAATGGATTCATCGAAAACCATCTAACATACGACACGACACGATGGGATTCGTCGTTGGATGATGAATCAGACGTTCAATGCTCGGGTATGCAAAGTGTTGATTATTTCTATGTTAATCAGAATAAGCTGAAAGATGCTGCCATGGTGCAAGATTTCGATTCCATTCCACTGAGACGAACTGGCGAAAAGGGTTCTTCTTGTGAATTCAGCTGACATCAGCTGACTGATGATGCGCGATGATCTATCACGTTTTCGGGTGACGAGATAATGGGTCACCGAACACGGGTTGAAACAGTCGAAGGTTCCATGCTGGTTTGGGAGATTCCGAGATGAAGCCGATAAGTATTCTATTTCCATCTGCCATCTCAACGTCAGATTGGCAGTTGAAATTAGAAATGAATGTTGCCTTCACAGTACAGTACTTCTCGTTGCAATCCGAAAACATGACCCTTGAATCATGGATGATGTTTTGAATGGTCGGGCTATCCGTATGAATCTGAATCGCATAATTTATATTTGCTTGAATGTTGTTGTAAATCTTTGAAAAGGTGTCTTTTAATAAACCTTAGGATCCATTCGAAAAAAAACCTTCATTCAATTCCAGTGTGCATTCTTCCTAAGTAGGAAACTCACATTCCCAGGAGAAGCTGCAGCTGTAAAATGCCCCCATAGAATGGCATAAAACGATGATTATAATTAGTGAAAATAGCTATAATAGAAGCAATTGTCAGCAGTGTGGTGGTGACTCTATGAATGGGTATAACAAAAAGGCGCTTATGAAAGAGCTCAGATGATTGTGGGTTTGCTGATTGAGTGGAGTCTTTATAATTCGTTATCATCAACCGGTAGTAGCATGACCAGCTTTGCCGATTTAGTTCCATTCCATAAACGGTTGCTCTTTATAGATCGTCTTTCAGCATCTTTTTCCAGTTTAAATTTCAATTGAGGATTTTTTTTGTCATATTTTAATGAAATAAGCATTTCCTCAAGCTTGACATTTCTTAAAATTACAAATTAGTACAACTATTTTTTTCATCACATAAAACCAACAATAGAAGATAATTCCCCCAAAAGCGACTAATTTAATCTCCAAAGGAAAACTTTACAAATACGAATGGCGAGGAAAAGTGGAAAGAATCTCATTACCTTGTTCAGCGATGCGTGCATGCATTTTTCTTACCCACAATGAAATCCCGATGCCACAAGCTTATTCCCACTAAGCCGAAGGCAAGAAATAGAAACCAAAAAAATATTAAAAGATTTAAATCTTTGCTTCCATTGTTTGAATGAATCCCAGAGCGACTACTACACCTTCAGACAAATTATAAGCCCCACCGAGGCAAAATGCTAGTTGGTTTTTCTTTTAATTTTTGCGCGTGTATATCGTCAAATGATAAAAATACGATTCAACTTTTTCCTATCCTGCGAAGACGAAGACGTTGTTTGGCTCCGGGAAAAGTCAAATCAAGACAAAAGGAAGCAAAATAGCTTGGATGCAAAAAAAAAAGAAAGTTAAACGACAAAAGATGCAGGCGCCTGCATGTATGCAATGCGTGTATGTAGGGCAATTTAGAGTAAAACTTTGCAGCAATAGGGTCACCAGAGGCCAGACATTATATTTTGGATGAAGTCATTAGTTTCTTGTTGAATATATTTTAATTATTTCCTACCTACCTATCTAAGGGTCCGGCGCCGATTGACCGACGCATAGGGCTGAGATAAAAGCTCTCCACTGCTGGCGATCCGGAGCCAGCGTCTTCACTTGCTGCCAGCAAAGGTTCTCTTCAACTGTGCGGATTTCAGCGGCTAGACTACGCCGCCACGAGCTTCTGGGCCTGCCTCTTCTTCGATGCCCATCTGGATTCCAGTCAAGGGCCTCTCTGCAAACCTCGTTTTCATTCCTTCGCATCGTGTGCCCCATCCATCTCCACTTACGTTCCCGAATCTCGATGTCCAGCGCCTTTGATGACACCAGCGATGAAGATCCACGTTTGAGATCCAATTTCCAGGCCACCAAGCACGGATGATGTTCCGCAGGCAGCGATTTACAAAAACTTGCAGTTTTCGCGTCGTCACCGCATGCACCAAGTTTCACACCCGTACAGCAATACGGATTTGACGTTTGAGTTGAAGATTCAGATCTTAGTTCGTAGAGAGATCTGGCGTGAACGCCAGATGTTTCGGAGACTCGCAAACGCAAATCGGGCCTTTCTGATCCGGGTTTCGATGTCCTTCTTGGTACCACCATCAGGCGCAATCTGGCTACCAAGATACTGGAAGCACTCCACCTTCTCAACTTGTTGTCCAGCTACCACGAAATTGAAACGATTCTCTGTGTTGATTTCCATCGACTTGGTCTTTCCGATATTGATTTTGAGACCTGCTACCTTGGAGCTTTCGGTGAGGTCATCGAGTTATTTCACGACAGTTAAAATGGTTAAATACACAACACAATTTAAAAAAAATAAAGAAATACTACCACACACAAAACACACGACGTATTACAGGAAACGACACTTAACGTTCTTACTTAACGGAAAAGGGTTTAAAATTACCTTTTTTGTCGACCGGTTTCGGGCTAGATGTTGCCCATCTACAGGACGATGTCCGACAGATTACATGAAGACAATTAACGTAACCAATTTCCTACTCTGCTGATGTATTCGTTGAAAGGGTGTTGCATCATGCGAACTTTTGGTTGATCAGGTTGAAAAGTGGAGATATAATCGGCGGGTCATCTTCGTTCATCAACGGTTTCTCGGCCGTGCTGATGACCAAAGACTCCCAAGCGTTAAGGTGTCCAGGTTTGCGTACGCATTTTTTAAATTTGACCTTTTCCCAGTCAATGGAATGGTCAAATTCTGTTGTGTGGGCGGCCACGCTCGATTCATTTATCCTTTTGTTTTCAACGGCATTCTTATGCTCTTTGAGCCGCACTTTAAATTTACTGCGGGTTTGGAAATTCGTAAATTCCAGATCTTCCTCTTCTGGAATCCTATCTTTGAGTGAAACTAGCCGATCCTTCAAAGTATTCTCAATTTTGTACGCAGTTTTTAATCCATGTTGTAGAAGAATCTTACTCATGCTATCATTTAGTTTCGGATGAAATGGTAGACTAACTCTGTAAGATTCTTCTTTTTCGGTCTGAAGGTAGTTGTATCACTTCTATGCTTTTTTCGGGCGTGTTTGCGCAGGATTTTTCGAACAAAATCATAGTCATATCCGTTCACAATCCCGGCTTCGTATATTTTCTGCTTTTCCTCTTCAAACTCGGGCTTCTCCATCGGAATATGATACAACCGGTGTGCGATGGAGTGGAAGGCGGCTTGTTTTTGAACCCCAACATGATTCGAGTCGACCGTGATGTATCTATCAGTTGAGGTTGGTTTACGATAAATTCCAAATTTCAAGGTATTATCCTCTTTTCTTTGAATCAGCAAATCAAGAAAAGGGAGTTTTCCCTCAACTTCTTTTTCAACCGTAAACTTGATCGAGCTATGCTGATTATTGAGGAGCTCGAGTGTCTGTGGAGATAGCGTTCTTTTACGGAAGCAAAAATATCATCTACGTAGCGCCACCAAACACGAGGGAAGAGTTTTTCTTTCTTCTCCAGATCCGTTTCAAAATCTTCCATGAATACTTCGGCCAGAAGGGGGGAGAGTTTGGTACCCATACTGAGGTCAAAGGTTTGTTTATAAAACTTACCCCGAAACATGAAATAGTTTGTTTCATGCAAACTTCAGCGACGGCGATGTATGCTTCGATCTGATTGGGGGGTACTCGGCGGCGTTCTAAATGTCTTCGTAGGCTGTCGAGAGCATCAGAAGTGGGGACGCTGGGGAAAAGTGCGGAGACGTCAAATGAAACCAGAATTTCGCCTCGACGCACTTTGAATCGTTTTAGGTGTTCCACTAGCCCAATCGAGTTTTTTACACTTTTTCCGTGATTCACCGGGTACTTCTTCATTTCCTCTACCAACCAAGCTGCCATTTTTTCCGTGGGTGTACAAATATTGGAGGAAATGGGTCGCATGGCTATGGGGTTTTTGTGGATTTTTGGCAAACAATACAAAGATGCAATCTTAGCGTTCGA